>NC_053492.1:57811503-57949003 GCF_905171775.1 Rana temporaria
TACTATTT
This sequence comes from Rana temporaria, assembly GCF_905171775.1. Lineage (NCBI taxonomy): Eukaryota > Metazoa > Chordata > Amphibia > Anura > Ranidae > Rana > Rana temporaria. The sequence continues at coordinate 57,811,512 of NC_053492.1, forward strand.
AACGACGAGGAATAAAACGTGCATGCTCAGAAGCAAGTTATGAGAAGGGAAATTTGCATAATCAGCCCAAAGGGTGGCGCCATTCGTATGGAACTTCCCCTTTATAGTGCCGTTGTACGTCTTGTACATCACCGCGCTTTGCTACAGCATTTTTTTCACGATCATGTGTATGCAAGACAGGCTTGACAAGAATCGCGTCGAGAAAAACATAGGTTTTTTTTCCCATGACATGAAAAATGGTCGTGGGTACGCGGCTTAAGACTTTAGGACTTGCTGTCTATCCATTTTGACACAAGACCACAATCAGAAGTTGGTACATCATAGAACAACATCCCTAAAAATGTAATTCAATTGTCTCCAAAAATCAAATCAAAAAGGCATATCTATAAAGGTCCAAATTTTGAATAGCAGTATCCATACTCCTTCTGATTGAATATGGTAAAGATAAAGGCTAAAAAGGAAACTATGGAATACAGGTTGGCAAGCAGAGTTATGCTATTCCCTAGCCAATTTTTGATATAGCTTTTTTTTTTGTTTTGTTTACTTCATGTTGGCAGTGCAACTAGGTAAATCTCATAACGGAGATCTGTGCCAGACAAAACCTTTAACTTACTGACTGGCATCGAACTCTGCTAAGGAACACAGGAGCGGTAATTGCAGAAGCAAATACACCAAATAAGTTTAAGCAAAAGTCTGGCGCATAGGGATGTGAATGACTGAATTTCAATGCTCATCAAGGACGCATAGTAACTGCAGATGCAGCATTTTACAAATATTAACTTGCAATCGCATCCTTCTAATGCATTTTCATTTGGCAACGTGGAAATATTAAGAGCCTGTACAAGCATTAGGAAAAATATATTTATATTCTTAATCTTTACGAATTGCAAATTTTAGCTTATATAGTGTTGCAAACAAAATTATGAAAACTAATAGACTGTATATGTTGCTAGCTAAATGGACTGTGAACATTTTTTCGGCAACAAAAGATGTTTCAAGCTATATAGGGCACACTGGCTATTGATTAATTGGCGTTTTGTTGAAGATGACTTGGATATTTAGTTAAAACTACATCTGAAGTCCTTGAAATTATGTTTTTTGGGCTGAAGTTGTCCATTTAGTGCTGGTTAAAGAAAAACAAAGGTGGCGTCATTTAAGAGCTTCTTCACGCCAGCAGTTCTGGAGAAGAAAGGCAAAATACAATTATTTTTAATGGTGCAAGCTTGCACCAACATTGTACGGATAGAGATAAAATAAAAGCAAAAAGGAAAGGCAGGGGGATAGTATTGAAGCTAATTACATATATTTAGCGCTATGGTGTGCTTATGATGAGAAACAACAAAAACTTAATATTTGTATTTATTATTTCCACATCTAGACATACTGATCAGAAGTTGAAAGCCAAGAACCTACATTTGACCAGTTAATTTACTAGTATTGTCAAACAATATTTAGACTTGCACTGCTCTCAGCGGATTGGGCTTCTTTTGCCATTCTTGATAACCCAACACTTTAAATTGGCTTACAAAGCAGTCTGCGCCAACTTGAAACCTTGGGGTGTTCAAAGGCCAAATTTAATGCCTAGCCCAAGACAAACAGCTTTTATGAGTACATGGCTAATTGATGATGAAATTAGATATATATTTTTTTTTTTTTATTGGATATGTTTTTTGTTTATAGCGAGAAAAATAAAAGCCGCAGGAGGTAAACAAAAACCACCAAAAGAAAAGCTCTATAAAGAAGGACACGCATTTTATTTGGGTACATCGTTGCATGACTACTGCGCAACAGTCAAAGTAACGCAGTGCTGTATCGTAAAAAAATGGCCTGGTCAGGAAGCAGGGGGGGGGGTGTAATCTTCTGGAGGTCAAGTGGTTAAGAAATGCAAGGCTAAAGAAGAGTTATTTTTCACAGCTTCAGACCCACACCTTATGCAAAGTGCCCTTTTTCATGACTCTAGCAGTCCAGTTGGGTTAGAACCAAGACCACAGCCAAGGGCAATAAGAACTAAAGTGGGAACCTCAACTCCAGAACACGGCTGTGTGAAAACAAACAGCTCAATGGAAATGGTGTGAATAAGCTATATAAGTGAACCTGTGTTCCTAAACAGCAGACAGGCATGTATACAAAATGCCTAGAGCCCCTACCGTTTTTTTTTTTTTTTTTCATTTTAAATAGAATGAAGAGGGATTAGAACATCTTTCAGATTGTTACCGCAGTCTGTGCCCCCATTAGGGAAATTCACAATCTTTATCTGTCCTGATTACTGTTATCATCAAGCGTAAAAGGGAAAGAAAATCCCATATTTGAGGTTTTCACCAAAACCAAAATAGAAGGGAAATCATCCAATGGGACACTAATTCTGGTGAACCTGGTGACTACCAGGTATTTAGTCTTATGGCTATAGGACAGGAAGTGTAGCCCCTGTCGACATGGACAAACCTATGGGGGAAAAAAACTGACAGGGGTTATAACTCTTCCTTTCTCGATCTCCAAAAAAATAAATTGTTCTAGTTCTTCAAGTCACTTTTTGTATATTAGCGCTCCTACAGAGCAGTACAAGACAAGAGACTACAAATGCATGCACATAGTTGCTCTCTTTTATTGAGCATTTAAAGTTAACACAGATTTACTTTAGTAAGACAACTTAAGGGTAATTAAAACCTCTGACTAATTATTAATTGGAAGCATTTCACTACCTCCAACTATAGCAGAATGAATTGCCATGCCTCTAAAATGATCTATGTAGCAGAAGCCTACTGTAACCCCATCTGTAGTGTGAGCTCACCAAGAAATGGTTAAATCCTAAATATTTGCTGCAGCCAATGAGTCTGACAGTAAATTAAGGCGAAGGCCAAAACAGTGAGCAATGCTCATAAACCATAATTGCTGTGGAATAAAACATGAGGAGCTTGAGGAGAATAAAAATCTCTCAAATCCTTGACTTCTAATAAGAACTCACACAGCTTTACATTCTGTAAGGAAAGGAAACCAGCAAAAAGAAAAATCCTGGATGTTCTGTAGTCAGGGTAAGAAAAAAAAGTGTGCAATATTAAATGTATTCTGAATTAAGTAAATAAAAATGTCCATCTCCACCACAAGACTTGTTTATTTATTTTCTTTGAATGTTCTGAAGTGCAGCAATACCATATTTTGTATTGCTTAGTAATACAAGTACAAGGTTTTCTTTAACCACTTAAGACCCGGACCAATATGCAGGTAAAGGACCTGGCCCCTAGTTGCGATTCGGCACTGCGTCGCTTTAACTGACAATAGTCCGGTCGTGCGACGTGGCTTCCAAACAAAATTGGCGTCCTTTTTTCCCACAAATAGAGCTTTCTTTTGATGGTATTTGATCACCTCTGCGGTTTTTATTTTTTGCGCTATAAACAAAAGTATAGCGACAATTTTTTTTTAAAATACAATTTTTTTTAAAAATACAAAATTTTTTACTTTTTGCTATAATAAATATCACCAAAAAATATATAAAAATAAAAAATATATAGTATAAGTAAAGTATAAGGGAGGTAAAGTAAAGCGAAACAGAGAGAGACAGTTTAACTGCCCTGATTCTGGCGGGACATGGGGATCCCGCTAGGAAAGGGACAAATAGTATTATTGCAAAGAAGGTGTTAGCAGAGCAAAGAGCGGCCCTCAAATAACAGATAGAGGGGAAGGGAATTAGGATAAGATAAGAATACCTAAAATGTATGGCGATTGTTTTCTTCCTTGTGTATTCATGGGAATGATATGTTGGGGAAATGTTTCTTTGAGTTTTATTTTTCTTGTTTTGATGAATTTTATGTTGATATCCCTGACTTATGTAAATGAGAGGGTTAAACCAGAGGAATGCCTCTTCGGTCTTTGTGAATTTCTGTTTTTTGCTGTTTAAAATCAAATAAAGGATGATTAAAAGAAAACGGTGTTCAAACCACACATGTGAGGTATCGCCGTGATCAGTAGAGCGAGAGCAATAATTCTAGCTCTAGACCTTCTCTGTAACTTAAAACATGCAACCTGTAGAATTTTTTAAACGTCGGCTATGGAGATTTTTCAAGGTAAAAGTTTGTCGCCATTCCACGAGCGGGCGCAATTTTGAAGCGTGACATGTTGGGTATCAATTTACTCGGCGTAACATTATCTTTCACAATATATAAAAATAAAATTGGGCTAACTATAAAAATAAAAAATAATAATGTTTTCCTCAGTTTAGGCTGATACATATTCTTCTACATTTTTTTTGGTAAAAAAAAAAAAAAAAAAAAAATCGCAATAAGTGTTAATTAATTGGTTTGCGCAAAATTTATAGCGTGTACAAAATAGGGGATAGTTTTATGACATTTTTATTAATAATTTTTTTTTTTTACTACTAATGGCGGTGATCAGCGGTTTTTTTCGTGACACATGTATGGGGCACACATCGGACACTTTTGACACTATTTTGGGACCATTGTCATTTTCACAGCGAAAAGTGCTATAAAAATGCACTGATAACTGTGAAAATGACACTGGCAGTGAAGGGGTTAACCAGGAGGGGGCGCTGTAGCGGTTAATTGTGTTCTGAGGGAGTGTTCTTACTGTGGGGGGGCGTGGCTGTGCGTGTGATGTCACTGATCATCGTTCCTCAACACAGGGAACAGACGATCACTGACAGCCACACTAGGAAGGATGGGGAAGGTTTGTTTACACTCACCTCTCCCCATTCTTCCTCTCTGTGACCCGATCGCGGGACACCGGCGGCGAACGGGTCCGCGAGTGCGGTCATGGAGAACAGGACCAGGTTGCGAGCGCGCCGACGTATATCGGCGTGAAGGGTTCCTTAAGTGGTTAAGGCATCTTTTTTCCAACAGGATTCAGTAAAACCCTGGGGTACATCCAGTTGCAATGAGCAGTGATTGGTTGTTTTCCAGCCTCTGTAGTTCCTGCACCAATGGCCTGTTGTGAGACCTGTAGAGACACTCCTCTAATTTCTCAAGTAAGCAGCTACTGATCACCAATGATGACGAGTTGTCGCTAAGCGGGATTTTCATACCACTGACAACCCACAGGATCCTTCCTCTACTTACCTGAATGTATGGGGGCCTTTCCTCCACTGGCCACAAATGAAAGGGAGTCCTTCTCCCACTGACCACAAATGTAAGAGGAACCTACTGTGATAGACTCACCCGAAACAGGCTTTTGGAGAGGACTGAATGCTAGCCTTTTGCCTACTGACTATGGGCCCTGGCATTTGAGGAAGCTACAAGCAATTAGGAAGGTATTATGTTATGTAATGCAAAAGGACATTAATAAGGAGGCCATGATGGTCTCTGCCAGCTTGGGACTCAGTGGATAGATGTATGTGAGAAGAATACTGGTTAATGAGATCTGGAAAGCTCTGGGTCTCCTGTTGTCTACTAGGCTGATGGGGGAGATCATGGTTTGTATTGTTAATTGTGCTAATTATTTCATCTATTGTCTGCTAGGGCAGTGGTCGTCAACCCCCGGGCCGCAGCGGGCAGCATGACATTTTAAGGCAGCAGGTAAGAGCCCGGTGGATCTGACAGGCAGGCTCCGGGCGGATGAGAGAAGCGCGCTGCGAGCAGAGATGACATCTCTCTCCGCCCCCCACCTAACGTCACTGCTCTTCCTCTACAGCGTGCGGAATGTTGTAGGTGCGGCGGGAAGCAGAGAGATGACATCATCTCTCTCCGTCCGCCTAGCATCAGCGCTCCAACGCCCTCACTCACAGCATGTTGAATGTCAGAGGTGCGGTGAGGAGCAGAAAGGTTACATCTCTCACCGCCCACCCTGCATCTCCGTTCTCCCGCCCTCACTCAAAGACCACTGAACCAGTGCCACAAATGCAGTGATAATCCACACCTGGTGGCACTGGCAGGTGATGTGGCAAGTGGCATTGCTTATCTGGTGGCACTGGCAGGTGATGTGGCAAGTGGCATTCCTTATCTGGTGGCAGGCAGTGGACGTGGCATTGCTCATCTGGTGGCACTGGCAGGTGACGTGGCATTTCTCATCTGGTGGCACTGGCAGGTGACGTGGCATTCCTCATCTGGTGGCACTGGCAGGTGACGTGGCATTCCTCATCTGGTGGCACTGGCAGGTGACGTGGCATTCCTCATCTGGTGGCACTGGCAGGTGATGTGGCAAGTGACATTTCTCATCTGGTGGCAGGCGACATGTAAAGTGACAAGCTGCATCTGGTGGCAGGCAACATGGCAAGTGACACACTCATGGCTCCCACTGATTCTGCATTATGGTGAGTTGAACTATTTCATTTATAATACAATGTACTATAAGAAATAATGCGCTTCAATCATTCTGACACCATACCAACCATGGTGCTGTCATGATTGAAGCACCAACAGCAGAACACCAGCTATTGCCCCGATAAATTGCCCGCAAAAAATCCCTTACCCCCTGCATATGCGTACATCCCCCCCCTCGCCGGGCCTTGGCACAATTTTTTCCATGCAGCCGGTCCCCGGTGCCAAAAAGGTTGGGGACCACTGTGCTAGGGGATGCGTTTAATCTTGTAAAAATGTGTATTGTACTTTGTGAGCTTGAAATCGGCAAGTTTGACCTGGAATAAGACCTCCGATTGTCCAGGTAGCTAATTGTTTAACAAAGTCTATAGTGTTAATTATCCTTCTGTATACAGTTGCATTTGCATATGATAATGTGATCAGACTCACCTGGTTGTGTAGTATAAATTCTCTGTGATTTTTCAGATAAACAGTTACAGTTTTGCAGCCAAATGAGTCCTGCAGTTCTTGGTTGCAATATAATAATATATAATCTATGTTCAGACTGGAGGAAGTATTATACTGATGGAAGCACTCAAGCGGAGTGTGAGACGTTTCCGTCACAATGGTGTCAAGCAGTGGGATGCTTCCTGAAGTTTGGGACATCCAAACCTCCACCAGGATCCAAAATTTTGTTGTCAAGCAGTGGGATGCTTGAGCAAAAAATATCACCTGGAAAGGGAATATAGGGAACTGCTAGAACACGTTCAGCAGCATGCCCAAGAATCGGCAGCGGAAACTCCAGAGATTGCCATCACCACAGCTGAAGCGCTGACAACCGGACAGAAGAGAAGAAATGTGATAGACTCATCTAAGACAGAGGCTTTTAGAGGGGACTGAATGCTAGCCTCTTGCCTACTGACTATGGGCCCCGAGGGAGCCACAAGCATTTAGATGTTCTGTTATATAATGCAAAAGGACATTATTAAGGAGGCCATGATGGTCTCTGCCAGCTTGGGACTCAGTGGACAGATGTACAGCGCCTTGAAAAATGATTCATACCCCTTGAAATGTTGTTACGGTCCAACCAAAAACATAAAAGTATTTTATTGGGATTTTATGTGATAGATCAACACACAGTGGCACATAATTGTGAGGTGGAACGAAAATGATAAATGGTTTATGTGAAAAGTGTGCATTTGTATTCAGCCCCCTGAAGTCAATATTTGTAGAACCACCTTTTGCTGCAATTACAGCTACAAGTCTTTTTTGGAATCTCTACCAGCTTTGCACATTTAGAGTGACATTTCTGCCCATTATTCTTTGCAAAATAGCTCAAGCTCTGCCAGACTGGATGGAGAGTGTCTATAAACAGCAATTTTTCTAGTCTTGCCACAGCTTCTCAATTGAATTTAGTTCTGCACTTTGACTGGGCCATTCTAACACATGAATATGCTTTCATCTAAAACATTCCATTGTAGTGCTGGCTGTATGTTAATGGTGGTTGTCCTACATGACAGTGAACCTCAACTCCAGTCTAAAGTCTTTTGCAGACTAACAAGTTTCATTCTAAGATTTCCCTCTATTTGGCTCCGTCCACCTTCCCATAAACTCTGACCAGCTTCCCTGTCCCTGCTGAAGAAAAGCATACACACAACATGATGCTACCATCATGTTTCACAGTGGGGATGGTGTGTTCAGGGTGATGTGCAGTGTTAGTTTTTCGTCTGGTGTGTTTCTTGGCCTTCATGATTCCATTGGTTCTCTAACAAACCTCTGAGGGCTTCACAGAACAGCTGTATTTATACTGAGAATAAATTACACACAGATGGAATCTATTAATTAGGTGAATTCTGAAGGCAATTGGTTGCACTAGATTTTAGTTAGGGGTATCAGAGTAAAAAGGGCTGAATGCAATTGCATGCCACACTTTTCAAATATTTATTTGTCAAAAATTTTGAAAACCATTTATCATTTTCCTTCCACTTCACAATTATGTGCCACTTTGTGTTGCTTTATCACATAAAAAAAAACCATTAAAATATAATTATGTTTTTGGTTGTAACATGAGAAAATTTGCAAAAGGGGTATGAATATGTTTTCAAGGCAATGTATGTGAAAAGAAAGCTGGTTAATAAGATCTGGAAAGTCCTGGGTCTCCTGTTTACTACGCGGAGGATGGAGGCGATTACGGTGTTGTATTGGTAATTTTGCTAATAAAACTGTTTCAAATAAACAGTTCCAGTTTTGCAGCCAAACAAGTCCTACCTAGTTCTTGTTTGCAATAGGTAGCTATAATATCTGATATCTACATTCAGACTGGAAATAGTGGCATACTGATGGAAGCACTCAAGCAGTGTGTGGGACGAGTCCGTCACACCTACTAACTCTGGTCACCAATGTAAGGCAGTCCTTCTCCCACTGACCACAAATGTAAGGATGCACTACACTGGCTGCCAATATAAGGGGGTCTTTATCCATTGATCACAGATGTACAGTAAGTGGGCTCAACCCCGACTACCCATGTAAAGGGGCACAACACTGATCACCCATGTAAGGAGGCATGTCTCAACTGATCGCCAGTGTAAATGAACACTACTTTGACCACAAATGTTAGGGGGAAGCTTTTCCAATGACTATCCATAAAAGGGGACATTTCTCCACCAATCACCATTATAAGAGAGCATTACACTAACCAAAAAATGTAAGCAGGATCATCCACTGACCACTTCTGAAAGGGCGGTACTGCAATTTTTACTGTCTGCATCTTTTATGTCCTTTATTATTATAAATAATTTCCTGATTATTACTAAACATATTTTTTTTCTCAAATAATAAATAATTTTTATTGGAAATAGTTGCATACAACATACAAGAGCATATGATATAGCAGGGGGGTAGATAAAAAAAATAAGGCACAGATCAACGCAAATTACAAGTCTTCAAGTAGTTACATATATGGTCTGTCGTCATGTTCCTAAACAGTATCTAACACATATCTGAGGTTGAAAATGCTATTACATGGTAACATACACTAGCATGCTGCAAACCATAAAACTACTAAACATATTTAAGTACATTGGAGTGGGGGTATTGAAAATAATAAAAATTGAAAAAAATCTAAAACTTACTTACTATGACAATTTATAGTGAACTGTAAAGAAACACAGATTTTTAAGAGGGATTCCCTAAAGCCGGCCATAGACGGTTTGAATATCAGTAGGTGATAGGTGGGGGATTTTTTTTGTTTGTTTCTTTCAAACTTTTAAACGCTCTCCTCTGACAATTATCACATGCCTGGGGATTGCTGGCATTGGATAAGTAGTTACATTTTCCTTCCATGAGTAGGATTGTTTAGGACTTTAAGAGAAGGCTCAATTTGCCTCAGCTGGAGATATATAATGTTGGGTGTCTGGAAGTCCGATTAAGCAAGTCTATTTTTTATTTTTTTGAGAAGCAAGAGACTGCAATCTGGTGCAATAACTTTTTTTTTGTGCTTTCTTTCCTAGAGAACCAGCAAATCCTGGGTGCAATGCTACCTACAGACAGCAAGAGGAACATAGCAGGGCCAAAAACATTATCTTAGGGGTCAATGGTGTGCACTATAAGAGCAAAGAGGGACCTCAATGGGTGGTGTAAATAAACCACCGTATAAACAACAACGAAAGGTGCTACTACCCCAGATTAGTGAAACTCCTGAGCCGTCGGGTGCAGGATGTGCAGTTGCTCAGCTGCCAACGTGATAAACGGATAAAGGACAATCCGCAACTCTATACATGCTCTTAAATCAGTCCAAATTTATTGTATCTCCATAAAAAATACAGCAGAGTTTATCCGTAAATAAACTACTGTCTGCAATCTTTGGGTCATGGCTTCTGAAAACTCCAGGCTCCAGTAGTCATCTATCTGAATACCTAGAAAAGTCCTGAACATTAGCTGATATACCGGAGAACTGTCACAGAGGAGGTGGTCACATTCTCCTCCAAACCTGCAATTGCTGGGTATTGTGACAGTACTAAGATGGGCGCAGAGGAGAAGGAAGGCGTGGGAAGCACTGGAAAGTAAGAATAAGGGATCAGGAACCTTTCCAGAGGCACTCTGTTCTGTGTGGTCAGAGTGCCTGTAAAACTTACTGAATGACAGTTCTCTAAATGACTGCATTTAAACAATTGCAATTGTTTTAAAAGATTTTTTTTAAATCCATTTTTGCAGGATTGTTGATCAACCCCAGGCTCTTTTTGACCATTTTCTCTCCACATACTCCAGCTTCAGTTAACAATAATGGTTTTGGGTCAGCTTTCTGATGGCAATAACAGTGGACCAAACCTGTGCAATGTGTTTTGAAGTGACCACCTGGACGAGGACCGTTCCTTTAATGAAAGTTCAATTTTTACATACAGTTAAAAGCCACTTTTGAAATGATATTAACATGTTCTAGCTCATATGATATTTTAGTTATTATTACATTTACATCTAGTTTAAGGAAATGAGGATTTTTTTTTTTCAAAAATAAAATTTCTTAAGCTGAAAAAAAAAATATTTAAATAAAATACTAAAACATATTCTATTTACACTTACTATTTTTTCTTTAACGGTAAGATGGAAACTAGTATTTTGTGATTTTAACCTTCCTGCAGCTTGAGAGATGTGCAAAATACTTGAGGTAAAACTGTTAATCTGGGACTAGCCTATAAAGCAGCTCAAGTAACAGGACTTAAACAGATTTGTTTGAAGTGAGCAGTGTTAGAAAGGGCAGCAAGTGCCCACGGAAGCAGTCACCACAAATTCTTCATCCTCCAATGTCAATATAGCGGAGAGAAGTGTACAGCTTCAATGCTCACATTGAAGCCCGTGTGTGTGTGTGTTAACCCAAGAAATTACTGTATTTCAGGGTAATTCTCTATTGGCTGAAACTGGGACTCAGAAAGCAACATGGCCTAAAAAAACAAGCTAAACTTATGACCCTACCCCCCCAAAAGTAATGTACAGGCACACATGTGACACTGCATGAGCACTCAGGCCTGCCTGTACTTTTATTAATAATGATCAATAAAAATAAACTTGTCCATATGTTCTAGCCTATTAAAGCCTCATGCACACTGAGGGCCAGATCCACAAAAGAAGTTATGTCGGCGTATCTATTGATACGCCGCGTAACTTCTAGGATGCCCCGTTGTATCTTTGTTTTGTATCCACAAAACAAGATACGACTGAATGGGGGCTAGATCCGACTGACGTACGTCTTAGTACGCCGTCGGATCTTAGGTGCATATTTACGCTGGCCGCTAGGTGGCGCACCCGTTGATTTCCGCGTAGAGTATGCAAATTAGCTAGATACGTCGATTCTCAGAACGTACGTCCAGCTGGCGCATTTTTTACGTCGTTTACGTAAGGCTTTTTTCAGCGTAACGTTACCTTTGGGTCTATGAGGCGCACGCAATGTTAAGTATGGACGTCGGGCCAGCGTCGAATTTTCTGTTGTGTACGTCGTTTGCGTAAAACGTTTGCGAATAGGGCTTTGCGTAAATTACGTTCACGTCGAAAGCATTGACTATTTGCGACGTGATTTCGAGCATCAAAAAAAACGTAATTTACGTTGAATTAACATAAAACATGCCCACATCTTTGTCATTTGAATTCCACGCCCTTACGCAGACACATTTACGATACGCCGCCGTAACTTTAGACGCAAGTGCTTTGTGAAAACAGCACTTGCCTCTCAAAGTAGCGGCGGCGTAGCGCAACTACGATACGCTACGTCTGCTTAAAATTACGCCGATCTACGTGGATCTGGCCCTGAGTGTTTAGCTCCAGTGCATAGCATTAATACATTTAGCTGTGAGTGGAGGGCACAAGTGCACCATCCAGACCAACTGCCAGCAGCCTGTCATACGCTATGGCTCTGTTCACACTTAGGCGTTTTGTTTTCAGACAGAAAGTCACACAATTTTTGCCGCAATTTTGTACAGGTCAAAAGCTCCTGTACTCTTTTGAGCGACGGGCGTTTTGCTTTAGGCTACAGAACGTTCAGATGTGAACAGGGGCTATAAAAATGAATGGGATTCATCTTGTTGGGTGTTTTTAGAGCCGAGGCTCATGCCGCGTACACACGACGGGAAAAATGCAATTTTTTAAATTGGTCGTGAAAAACGGTTGTGTGTATGCTCCAGAGCATTTTTCTTGACGAGAAAAATGGGCTAAAAAAAAAATTAGAACATGCTCTATTTTTTCTCATCGTTTTTCACGTCATTCTTTTTCATGACGTGAAAACCGGTCGTGTGTACACTTTTACGAAAAAAATGCGCATGCTCAGAAGCAAGTTACGAGACGGGGAAATTATCAAAAGCAGCCCAAAGGGTTGCGCCATTCGAATGGAACTTCCCCTTTATAGTGCCGTCGTACGCTTTGTACGTCACCGCGCTTTACTCAAATATTTTTTTTCTTGAACGTCTGTATGCATGGCAGGCTTGAGAGGAATCACGACAAATCACATTGAGATAAACATTGTTTTTTTGCAGGACATGAATAACGGTCGTATGTACGCAGCATAACAGCAGAAAAATGCCCAAAATGGATGAGTGCACCTTCCGGTACAAATGTTTAGGTCAGTATCCTCCCAGTGACTAATTCCCGCAACAAAAGCAGGAATGTGGACATTCATCCCTGGGCACATACACCCCTAAATGTTCACACCTCTAGATACAACATCCAGCTGCAGCGGCTGTCAGCCTCTCATAAAGTGGGGCTGGACAGTGCACCTGTGCCCCCTGCCTTCAGCTAAATACCAATTTTACTCTAGAGCAGTGGTGTACAACTTTCTTGATTAAGGGGGCCTCAAGTGCAGCATCTGACACCCTTAAAGGGTCATACATAATATCATATATAATAATACTACAGAAAGCTGTCAGAGACTGCAGGAGAAGGTCAAAGACTGCCAACAGGACTTGTTGGAGACTGAACATGTTATAATAGTGTTTGGAAACTGGGGACATACTTTAAGACGTTTTCATAGACTGGAGACACATTACTGCTCGAGATCACTACAATTACAATAGGAAAACCCAGATTAATGTATGCAGTTTCATGAGGGGGAGGCACACAAAAAGTGTCAAAGAGCAACATGTGGCCCCTGGAACACAGGATTGTGTAACAGGGATCTAGAGGTACCCTTGAAATTATATTCAGGTCTTGGAGAACCCCTGCTAAAACAAATTCATTAAAAATCAGTGGGGAAAATGCCCCCTATATTGGTGGTCAGTGGGAAGAATGCTCCCTTTACGCTGGTGACTTTAAGTGATGTTAAAGTCATGCTTTTTTTAAGTGGTTGGAAACTCCTATTGAGTAATAAGGCTTACCTATAGGTAGTGTAAATATCTCCTAAAAGTGCACGGTTTAGGAGATATTGACTGTATATGTAGCCAATGATGTCATCAGCGCATACTCTCTGAAGGAACAGCCACCCGTGCCATTCCTTCAGAGCCCTATGCTGTGACCCACTCATGCGCGGGAGTGAAATCACACAGCTCTGGTCAGCCACACAGCCGGAGTCCGGAGACCCGGAAAGGAAGATGGGTGAAGATGGATGCGGCCTCCAGCAGTGACAATGAGGGCTTTGTTTGCAGGAAAGTTTCACATAATATGCTAGTATGTGATGAACATTATGCCTTTAACTTTCCAGGTCATAAAAAAAACTTTTACTTCCTCTTTAAATAACAAACAAATTATAATTACTTGCTCTGTGCGGTGGTTTTTGCACAGAACAGCCCTGATCCGGCTCTTCTCAGGTCCCCCGTCGATGCTCCTGGCTTGCTGTGGGGGGGCTGTCGAGCCGCTGCTCTGCGTGTCCATTTAGACACGGAGCAGCGACTTGGCCCTGCTCCCTCTCTTTTCTCATTGGCGGCTCCCACTGCTGTCTCAGCCAAAGAGGAGGGAGAGTCCCCGGAGAGCCGAGATTCTTGTGCACATTGCTGGATTGAGATGGGGCTCAGGTGATTATTAGGGGGGCTATGGGGCTGCCACACGCAGAAGCATTTAGAACTACTTTAATGCTATCCTTGGAGACAGCTAAAAAGATGACTGGTGTCATGAAGCTGGCTCTGCCAATTGGCACCACAACTGTGGACATCAAATGGGAAGTCAATCAGCCACAGCTCAAGGTACCCCCACAGCACCTACCAATTCTTACTATGCATAGTCTGTACATATACAATATGTTTCCTTGAGAAAGGCAGGCCTTGACCTGCCTTTAAGCGTAACTCCTCTTCTGTTGAGAAAAAACATTCCCCTCTGGGTGATCTATGTACATTGCAAGGATTTAAAAATATGTTGCAGATTCTTACCTTGTGCTATTCCGAAGAAATCCCTGTGTGTTTGTCTGTATCCATGTGGGAAAGTGAGTCTAATGGGAGTGGTTCCATAATCATCAATCAGCTGTGCACCTGCAGGGCTCTAATGAGAAAAGCTGCCTGGCCTGCATCTCTTTAGCCATTATTTCCTATTGGAGGTATCTCACCAAATATTAAATTTTTGTTGCAGGGGATGCCTGTAATCTTATATGTATCTTAGGGCTGACTTCTGGGAAAATTGGTGAGCCAATCACACAAGCAATAAATTATGTTACGGGGGGGGGGGGGGCGTTTTGTGTACAGAACACCTCCAGGTAGCCATATTGTATTGCACATTAAATTAAAGAGCTGCAGATTGAAAAAAGGAATGGTCATTTTTCATAACATTCCATTACCACATGACTTGTATACGCCATTTTTTCCCCTTTATTTGCTATTTTTTTCCTTATGAAAGTGGAGTTATATTTTAAACATCAGTGTAATAAACAGATTTTTGTACAGTATAATCTTGTGGAAGACTTCTGATTGCCTACCTTACCAAAAGCCTTAGTAGTACAGCACAGTGTTTGTATAATAATCACTGCATGTCTGGGGGTAGCTCAGACCCATAAAGAATGATACACAATACATTTCTAGATGCCTTTCTCTGCAAATGATTTTATTTCAGCAGTGGTTTAACAAGCATTCTTTGATACAGCCAAGACAAATTTTACTCAATGAATGCTATTTCAGCAGGTATGCCAATTTCCTGATTTGACATAGTTAGCAACTAAAAGAGCACTGCAATAGGACCAAGAAAATAAGTATGGAAACTAGCAAAAATGTAACTGTAAAACATTACTTTCAGGTGGGGAGTGTGACTTGCTATGTGCTGGTAAGGAAACACTAAAAAAGCTGGGAAAGAAGACTAGAAAAGCCAGAAGCTCTACTCTAAGCTATAACATAGGATTATCACCTATTTACCCGCTACTTTATTCCTCCTGCTTTGAAAATCTCACACCGTAAAGAAGCAACTGGCATAGAAGATATCAAGAGAGTGG
This sequence comes from Rana temporaria, assembly GCF_905171775.1. Taxonomy (NCBI): domain Eukaryota; kingdom Metazoa; phylum Chordata; class Amphibia; order Anura; family Ranidae; genus Rana; species Rana temporaria. Next base: position 57,827,139 of record NC_053492.1, read on the forward strand.
AGATCATAAAGATACTACCAGCGTTTCCACAAAGACCCAACTTGGTATACCCATTATACCTTTTGTCAATTTGAAATCCTCAGGAGCAACTCCTGGTTATGTTGAGTTGGATATTTGCTCCAGAAGTACCAAAGTCATCCTGTCAAATGCTGCCTGCCAAAATGAAATTCTACACTTTAGACTTTTCAGGTCTCACATTAGTAAAGTTGTTCAAGTCTTTCAATAAAACCTGAAAAGAGAAGAAGTTCGGAAGAACTGAGTGGTAAAACGCTGCTGATTGCTCAGTTCTTGGTCTTCAGGGAGCAGAAAGCCGGTGACTGTCAATCACTGGCTCTCTGCTCTGCCCCTCCAGTGCTCACTGAAGCGCCATGCTGTGCAGGGGACAGGATCTGCTGCCTTAGTCTCTCACAGAGGCAGAGCCAGCTGCGGGTCCAGGCATCTGGGTGGATCCCAACATTAAAGTAAGGATATCTCCAGAGTCTGGACAAGCTGAGTGACGTCAGCCAACATCAGGCTTTAGCTTTAGCTCGCTCTCGGATGCGAGATCCCCAGGAGAAGTAGGGCCAGGGTCATAGATAAGAGCTGTGAAAATGTGGAACAGACTCCCTCCAGAGGTGGTTCTGGCCAGCTCAGTAGATTGCTTTAAGAAAGGTCTGGATACATTCCTAAATGTACAGAATATAACTGAGTACTAAGATTTGTAGGTAAAGTTGATCCGGGGTAAATACGATTGCCTCTCAGGGGATCAGGAAGAAATTTTTTCCCCTGCTGTAGCAAATTGCATCATGCTCAGCTGGGGTGTTTTGCCTTCCTCTGGATCAACTGTGGGTATGGAGTTGGGTGTATGGGATTTGTACTGTGTTTTTTTATTTCGTTTGTTTATTTTTATTTTTTTGTGGTTGGACTGGATGGACTTGTGTCTTTTTTCAACCTGACTAACTATGTAACTATAAGGGGGTACCACCAGTCCTCCCATACTGGGCCAGCAGGGGGCCCAGGCAGCAGGGTAAATCAAATGTGGGCAGAGGGGGTGATCAGTGTGGCAGGGGGGCAATTACTGGAACCAATCCTCTGTATGGCTCTCTCTGCAAAAGATCACAGCTGGCTAATTCCCCTCTTCCCCCACCGTTGGCTTTCAACTGATGCAGAGAGAGCCATACAAAGGATCAGGTCCAGTAATTGTCCCACAACAATCACCCTCCCCATGCACCATACGTTTTCCCCTGCTGTCCAGGCCCCCTGTGTGCACCCCCTACCCCCGCAGCACTGCTGGCTTCCCTCCTCTTCTTCCTGCCGACAGCTGCAGGCACACAAGAGGATCCTTCAAGATTGAGCGCAGGGGAAGGGTTAGGTAAATGTGTCATATTTACCAGCCCCTTCATTTCCTAAATAAACACAATAAGTGATCGGTACTGATCACTCACTGTGTTCATTCATAACTGAAACATTTGCTGAAGGGGTCCCATGGTTTCTAACAGCAGCCCTGAGTAGAGCCAAACAAGTTTTAGCTCTACTTTAAACCAGAGACATGGTTTACTGGAAATATAAGTATAGGAATCCATGGTTTCTTACATAATAAATGTATTCTTGAAAGATCTAGGAAAGAAATTAATATTAGTTTTGAAAGAGATGGATGATTTACAAGTGCAGCTTCTTTTGGCTGTGAGCACTTTCCACAGACAAGCAGAGGAAAGAGGTATGCAAAGGGAAGGGAGACATATCAGACTTTGCATTCCTCTTGCCACTGCTTGTCTGCTTGAAAGAGCCCACAGCCAAGAGAAGCTGCACTTATGAATCAGCCGTCTCCTTCAAAGGTGTGCAGTAAGATCAAATGTGACAGGAGGGGAAGGATGCAGGTCAGACCTGATAACTATGGGTTAGAAAGCGCTTAAAAACATGGGACAAAGTAGTACATGTACTTTGTCCCATAGGGTGGTGAACTGTAACAAAAAAATGATGATCTGTTTTCAGCCAACAGCAAGATTCATCACAGAGCTGGTTCAGGCTCGGGCAAGATCTCTACCACATGGTCGGGATCCGCCCACATGCCCGGTCCAGCACCCAGCTCATCCCCTCACTCTAGTGAGGCGTTTGATCGCCAGTGTTTGATTGCTCGGTTCTCAGTGTTAGAGCCAGCTGGGGACAGATGCAACATCGGACCGATGCGACATCCGACAAGGTAGGTACGATTCTACAAAAACCCAGATTCCCATACTTCTCTTTTAAGATCTTCATCTTACAAGGAATATTTCCATCATCCTAAAGGTGGTTCAGCCCTCTACCCATTTCTCCAGTTACGTTATGAGACTGGCATGATGTCTGATCAACTGGCCTTCACCCATGTAAACATATAATTAGAATCCACGTACTTCAGTGCACATTACGACAAGCAAGTAATTCCCATTATCCAATTCTCTAGTCATTACTTCCCAGGTATTAAATATTAAAAAAAAAAAAAAAAAAAAAATGAATGATCCTTCGCACCTTATACTTAACTCATATTCGTACAAATTTTGGTGCCGCTTTTGAAAATTGATAACTTTCAATAAAATCTCACAAGACAATCTCCACGAATACGATTGTGAATTTGGTGAATATATGTCAGTTATTCATTGTCTGTGTACCCACTAAATTGTTTTGCAAAAATTCCCCTAGGAAAACAGAATTTGTTTTCTTAAGTATTGCAGATGGAGGCCAAAGTGAGATGAGAAATAAATGGAGCCATATAGATGACGTCACAGTAACCACATACTCCTGGAATGGAGTGCAATATTTGCTTCTGTTCCAAAGAAATAAACCTGGGAACTATGTCTGAAGTGACAGCACTCCAATGACTCCACCCAATTTTAAGAGCTTAGCAGGAAATATCATCTTACAAGAACGAGGGGGATGTCAAAAATAGATGAAAAAATACTGATGAAAAGGCACAACATAAAAACACTTTATTGAACAAGCAGTGCTGCTAAATGTTCATCTGTGTGATACATTTGTTATGACAGCCATGTTGTGAGCTAAACCGCTAACATCGTTTCATTTATTGGAAAACACCACCAGACAACAAGTAAAATAAACAAGTAAACTGCAAACTCTTTCCAGGAAACACTGTAATACATACTGTCCACTCAATAGACGCAACACTGAGTTTAACTGCCTTGCAGCCATACTCCGCTGTTTTTTTTTTACACTGCTTTTTTTGGGGGGGATTGCTACATTATTTGTACTATATTTCCATTATTTCTGAGAGATACAAGTTCTTGGAGCAAATGCTCACGTTCAGAGCCATTGATAACATTTTACACAGCATACCTCAACTCCCGAAGGCAAGGGGAGGAAATCTGACTCAGCAGAGAGCCGAGTGTAATCTGAGACCTAAGTAGAAGGAATGGACACACCCCCATCTAACACAGTTTCACAGAGGAACATGCACAGCTGTGGCTATCAATCACCTGCTGTGTTTTGGAGGGGGGGGGGCGGGGCCATCTTCTGAGATACTGTTGGCATAGACATTCAGAAATAACTAAGCAGAAAGCAGAGGAATGAGAGAGCGGACAGAAATCATACTAGGTTCTTTGGATAGAGGCAAGAACACACTATAGAGGGATATGCTTTTTCATTTTTTTTATTTCAGAGGTTTGCAACCATGCATACCAGTAAGCAAATGTATTAAGCGAGTAGGACATCAGTGAAAGAGAATGAACATTAGGTTGAAAATTAAAATTACAAATAAACCACAAGATGGACAGAGTTGGGGTGACAATTTCAGTATTTCCTCTTTTAGACCCCTTTCACACTGGGTCGCTTTGCAGGTGCTATAACGCTAAAAATAACGCCTGCAAACCGACCTGAAACAGCCACTGCTGTTTCTTCAGTGTGAAAGCCCTGAGGGCTTTCACACTGGAGCGGTGCGCTAGCAGGACGGTAAAAAAAAGTCCTGCTAGCAGAATCTTTGGATCGGTGAAGGAGCAGTGTGTATACCACTCCACCACCGCTCCTGCCCATTGAAATCAATGGGGCACCGCGGCAATACCACCGGCAACCCCTTCTCGGTTGCTAGCGGGGGTAAAACATCCCCGCTAGCGGACGAATAGCACAGCGAAATTGGCGGTAAATTTAGCGCCACTTTACCGCCGACAACGCTCCTGCCCCAGTGTGAAAAGGGGACTAAGAAAATATAACCGACCATCTTTAATAGAAGAAAATGCAGACAACCCAAGAGCCATCTTCCAAAATGTATTACGCACACCTGCAATGTACAATGAATCCACATGAAACTAACGTTTCTAACGCCCATGCACTAGCTTTGGAACCTGTCCGATACCATCTTACACATTACATTTCATATAACGAGGAATTATGTGAGTTTTTGTACAGGGCAATTACATTTTTACTGAAGAAACTATTTTATGTTTGATTCAGCTCATTATATTCAATGCCAAGAAGCTTCCATGGGAGCAAAGTTTTCACCGTCGAATTTATACATGGGCTGGTGGGCTGGTGGAAGGAGACCTTTCTCTTTAGCCATAGCAATTCTTTTAGAAAGCAGATAGATTGGTACTGTCGCTTTATAGACAATCTTATACTAGTATGGAAGGGTCCAATCCATGAAATCTAATTTCTTTATTTGTTATTTAACCACTTCCATACCGGGCCTATTCTGGCACCCCTCTCTCACATGTAAAAATCATAAATTTTTTGCTAGAAAATTACTCAATACTCCCAAACATTATAAAAGTTTTTTTAGTAGAGACACTAGGAAATAAAATGGCGGTCGTTGCATTTTTATGTCACACGGCATTTGCACAAAAATCTTTCAAACGTGTTTTTTTGGGGGGGGGAAAAAACGTTTAATGAATTAAAAAACAAAACATTAAAAGTTAGCCCAATTTTTTGTATAATGTGAAAGATGATGTTACGCAGAGTAACTAGATACCCAACATGTCATGCTTTAAAATTGTGCACACTTGTGGAATGGAGCCAAACTTTGGTAATTAAAAATCTCCAAAGGCGACGCTAGTTATTGGCTTTCCTTTTATCACACACAGACAGCACAGAGGAAAGGAAATGCTGACAACCACCATTTGTTCACATGTGATCAGCTGTGATTGGACACAGCTGATCACATGGTAAAGAGCCTATGTCATTGGCTCCTTACCGTGATTGATGATGTGCTAAATCCAAGGGACACAGCGTACCACCGATTGCCACGCTGCACGCCCCCATGGGCAGACGTGCGCAGCAAGAATGGTAGGACATCCCAGAACAAGAGTGGTCCCACCCGACTGCCATTCTACAATACGACGGGTGGGAAGCAGCTAAAGGTAATCACAGCCTATAATCCATACCAAAATGAAAAAATAAAGAAGCATAGAAGAAACATGTGTGGGATGCAGAGTCCTTGTAGCGCAGGGCAGGTGTCCCAAACGAGACTCATTTGTTTCAAGTCTAAAGCTTGACTAACAAAGATGAAAGTAGAATAGGCAATTTTTTTTTTCATTTTGGATAATGAGTAAGGGAAGGTTATAACCTCTGTAAGGTTTATTTTTGCCATATGTGTCCAATTGGGGAGATTTACCTTCACTTTCTGTCCAATAGCCAAAGAGGAAGTGACTGGAAATCCCTGCAAATCAGGGAATCTCTTGGGAACCCCCAGGTCACCAGAACCAGTGTCCCCATTGAAAGTTTACCCCTCTATTACTTTTCTGGGGACAACTCAATGGGGGATTTTTTTTTACTTTCACTTTCAATTATAATGGTAAACAGGACAAATAAAAAGAGCGAATCTGCGTAACGGAGACACAGATAGCAATTAAAATTGACAGGTGCTCTAATTCTTCTCCACTCCATTTAAAAAAAAAAAAGAAAAAAAAAAAGAAAATGCCTTCAGTTTTACTTTAAACGGGCATTAAAACATTAATTTAATGTTGACCCAATCTGGGCCAAACTTTAAACTTTGTGGATCAATTTGGCCTAGTCTATACTTATTTACGTTTTTTTTTTTCAATAAACTATAAAATTAATTTTTTTACCTCGGGCACTCTTCTCCAATTACCCAATTGGCTCAAGTATGGCATTAGATTTGGGAGGCAACAGTCCATATTCTCAGTTAGGCCTCGTACACACGACCGAGGAACTCGTCGTAAATGAAACATAGTTTTCCTCGACGCGTTCCTTGTTAGGCTTGTCGAGAATCTTGACAAGCTTTCTTTGCGTACACACTGTCAAGACCAAATCTCGTTGTTCTCAAACGCGGTGACGTTCAACACGTACGACGGCAGGGGAAGTTCCATTCCACTGGCACAACCCTTGGGGCTGCTTTTGCCAATTTCATGTTACTGCGTGTTAAGTAAAAGTTTGGTAAGAGACGATTTGCACTTTTCAGTCTGTTACAGCTTGAAAAATGTGCTATGTCCATTACAAATGCTACTTTTACCGAAGGTGCGCTTCCGTCTCATACTTTATTCTGAGCATGCGCGGGTTTCCAAGCATACACAAGAATGTGTTTCTCGTTGGAAACCAGCCCGACGAGGAACACGACGAGGAAATTAAGACTCCCGTCAAGGAAAAAGAAATCACAGGATTACAGGGCTCAGAAAGTTCAATGAGGACAATCAGCAGTGAGAGTTAAAACCAAAATGTGGTGACAGCAGCATTTCAGAGAATAAATATTAAAGTCCATAAATATGAATACAATGTCCATGCAATAAAGAAGTATTCACTGGGCAAATTTCATCAGATAACCAAGGGCTGCTCTCCGAGAGTGAAGTCAACTCAGGCATACATGTAAAAAGAAGGACAGGGAAAAAGCGCCTCTGAGTCATCTGGTTTAATTAAAATTACTGGTGCAAATATCCAACACTTACATTAAAAATGCAGGAACAGAGGTAAAGTGAAGGTATTTTGAATGGAGCCAGATCGTGCCTGTATTCTGTGAAGGAAGCTCGATTCTGCAGGCTGGGAGAGTCAAATCTTGTGGCTGTGTGTGAGCGCTATAGAAGCAAGCCGCTCGTCTGATGGATAGTGACGTCAGAGGGACGGTGGCTGACACGGGTCAAGAAGGTACACAACGCGTTTCAGAGCCAGCGCTAGTCCATAGCAATACTGCGCGCTCCTTTCTCAAGTGTCAAGGAAAAAGAGAACTTGTTCTCTTTTTTTCTCGTCGAGTTCCTCAACAGTTTCCTCGATGAAAAGCATACACACGACCGTTTTCCTCAGCAAAAAAGCTCTCCCACCAAGTTTCTTGATGGATTCTGTCGAGGAAAACGGTTGTGTGTACGAGGCCTAACTATTACTATGTGAATATTCTTCTAGCCATGCTATTTGAAAGCAGCACCAAATGACTAACCAGTCTCCAACTGATATACACCTTTAAAATGTTCCAAATATTATATTGTCATTATCAAAGCACACAAAAAAAAAAGTATTTGAGGCACACAAATTTTTTTTATTTTTTTCAACTATATCGGCAAGTAACCACAAACAGAACACCCTAAAAATACAGTGTTTTAAAATAAGACACAATTTTCCAATGGAAACATTATCACTTTATATCATTTTCCACATGTATAATAAAATCCAAGTTGCATACCTAATTGTGTGTGATTAAAGGTACTCTGAGTTTGCACGTTTATTGGACCTCATTAAATTTGGTAATTCTTTTTTTCTTTTAGACCAGGAAGAAAAAAAAAAAAAAAAAATGCTGCAGCTTTATATAGAACTAAACAAACATAGCTTAAAGCTACAGCATCAGAATGTTTCATGGCCACCCACGTACAGTATGGTTGCACAAAACTAAAAAGAAAAAAAACACAAATACAGTTCTCCCAATTTAACATAACCTGACCACACACATGCTGAGGCAACATATATGCATATTAAGGGAAATTGTACAACAATGCAAAAGGCTTGTACATAAATGAGAGCAATTTGAATGTGTGCCATTTCCTGACTGATAGCTTTCAGGAGGGTTTAAACTATAAAATCACAGGAAAGAAATACAGCCTAGAATTGATAGTCACTCCCACACATTTACAAAATAAAAAAAAATATACACTTACCTGCACTTATTTATGGTCTGTAAAAACAGTTGTAGGGGGGGGGGATCTTTCTTTCACAGTTTTTATATAAAAAAATATAAAAATGCAATTCTTTTTCTCCTACTATATCGGTCAAAATGTTAATAAATTACCAAAGTTCTGACAGTAAATTTTTCAGTATCTACAAAAAGGCAGTTATGGTTTTAGTGGTGAAGGATTTACCCAAAGAAGTCTTAATTAAAGAAATCTGTAAAAATATACGATACAAACGAAATTATGCTGTGGAAGCGATACTAAGAGTGCATGTGTTGATGTAATAAAACACGGTTTTACATTTTCTTTTATTACGATATTTTTTTTTTTTTTTTTTAAGAAAACAGGAAATTTATGGGAGCTGCAAAAGTTTTTGGAGTCACAATATTAATTACCTAACGGATGCATGCCTCTACAAAGTACACAAATTAATGCTCGTATGGGAAGCTTAGCAGTTATGGTTTGTTCAGCACAGAGCCAGTCTGCAAAAAAAGTTGCTTCTGTATAACGCAGAATGTTTTATGGAGCGGAATTTTCATGTTTTAGCTTTATTTATTTTTTTGGTATTTTTTTTAAAACCAGGTGAGAAATATGTTCGATAAAAAAATAATAATATCTATTGCTATATAGAAAACAAACTTAAAGCAAAACACCTCCCGATATGTGGTTAAAATATGTGGGCACTTACATAATATAGCCGTTTAAAAAAAAAGTCTATGAATTATTTATAACTTTTTTTTACTTTGCAAAAAAAAAAGAAGAAGAAAGGTTTCTGCAAGTTTGGAACAACGCAATGTTGTACATAGAGAACATTTTAGTTCTTTATTCAATGCTGTAATGCACAGAACTACCAAAAATGATTCTATTAGAGAAGGAAAAACATTATACTGAACAAGTATAGTATTAATATAAAAAAAATTATATATATATATATATATATATATATATATACACACATACACACACACACACACACACACACATATATATATATTAGGGCTGCAACTAACAATTATTTTCATAATCGATTAGTTGGCCGATTATTGTTTCGATTAATCGGATAATGGCCTTAAAAAAAAAACGTAAATAGCGGTTTTAAATTTTTTTGGGCCAATTTGTTGTTGGGCAGATTACAAAACACAAATTGCCGCAAAAACACATTAAATGCTTTTCTGCAGCTTCTCCATTGAAGTATATTGAACCAAAAAAACAAAATAGCACCGTTTTGCGTTAAAAAGTCCTTGCCCTTTCCAAATACGCAGCAGCTGAAAAAAAAAATCATGGATGTGAACGTGTCCCATAGGAAAACATGTAAATAAACTGTAGTGTGTTTCTGCAAAAAACACCAAAAAACAGAGGTGTGACCCAGGCCTGAGATGTTTAGTAACATAATGGGGTTAAAAAACAAAAATAAGTACAAAAAGAGCAAATAATCGCTACTGTAAGGGGTTCATTTTTTTACCGTGGGACAGTGAAAGTAACATTTACAGTAGCGATTTGCTTTTTTGGACTATAAAGGGCTATTTTTTGTTTTTTAACCCCATTATGTTACTGGCCGATTAATCGATTATGAAAATTGTAATCGATTAATTTCATAATCGATTAGTTGTTTCGGCCCCAATATATATTATATATATATATATATATATATATATATATATATATATATATATATATATATATATATATATATAAAATAAATTATTGTGGCATCAGATGACATTCTACAGTCATCAGATCATACATATTATACAAATATAGCTCAGGATGTCTATAGCTCGTTATGGGAATATGTAATAGTAATTTTCAGTACAGTTTCTACTCTGGCACGAAAATACTTCCTTATGTCTCATGTTGTTTCCATTAAATCTAATTGCACATTCAACATAGGACGGGGGATACAGTAGGGAGGAAACACTCAAAAGTATCAGAATATTTTGTCTATATTTCACTTTTCCTTAAATTCATTTTTTGACAGCTGACTGACTGGATATTACCAAAAAAAAAAATCCATTTTTGTGTAAAGATTTTCAGGCTTATTCAATAAACATAGTACAAAGAATTCTTTGCATTAGATCAGTGAAGTCCTAATTTTGTGATTGGCTGCTAAAAGATATTGTACTTTCAGCTTTATCATTGCTCTTTGTCTTTTGCTAGGGTCGTCATTATTTCATTGGCCTCTAGTGAATTTAAGTATAACTGTTACTATAAATTTACCCTTCGCACATAACAAGACATGTCGGCAATACAAGCCCACATAATTATTTTAAGCAATTTATTTTTAAAGGGGGGGGGGGGGGACTGGTTCGATGCAACCAATTAAAAAAAGAAAAAAAAAACTGGTGCCAAAACTATCTGTGTGTGTAAATCTGTGTGTTTTTTCTTTATTTTTTTTAATACTAACCTGCTCTGTGCAAAAGGTATTGCACAGAGAGGCCCCGAACCTCCTCTTCTGGTTTCCTCCCCAGGCGCTCTAGGCTCAACCTCACCGCGTGCCACCACTTCCTATAGTGGGACATGCGCAAGCTCCCTCCCGAGCCCTGCTCTATGTGTTCATTGACACACGCAGTGCAGCTCGGCCCTGCCCCCTCTCTGCTCACAGGATTTGATTGACAGCAGGAGCCAATGGCTCTGGCTGCTGCTTCCCTGTCTTGTGATAGAGGGGAGAGAGGAGAGAGCTGCTGCAGATGGGCACAGCACAAGATCGAGTGAGGGTCCAGGTAAGTATTTAGGGAGGGGGGGTGGTGAGGGGGCGATCCAGATGCTGAAATACTTTTTACCTTAATGCAGGGAATGCATAAAGGTAAAAAAAAAAAATCCCTTTAAAACCACTTTAAAATGAGTTAGTAAACTGCGGCTGGTTAAAATAAAGATAAGTTAAAGATAAAGATAAACTTTTAAGGCAATTGCATAATGTGCTAGTAGGCATCGCCTACTAGCACATTATGAAATATTTACCTTGAAAGAAAGTCTTCCAGTGGCGCTCTGTCACCGCTGAGAGGCCTGACATCTATCCCAGGTCTTTCTTCCAGGTTTGTGCGCTCCAGCTATACAATTGGCCGGAGCAGTGATGAGGTCCAGCAAGGTATGCCGGACCTTCAGAGCGTATGCGTCGGTGATGCATCCAGGGTAAATATCTCCTAAACCGTGCACGTTTAGGAGATATTCATTTTACCTACAGATAAGCCTTGTTATAGGTTTATCTGTAGGTAAAAATCAATCACGAACCAGGCTTTAAGCTAATCATGTTCTCCTATAAAATATTAGAAGATCACTAAGCTTAAAAAGTTATCTTCAACAAATTGAGACCGAATAGTTGCAGGATTGAGGCAGCTAAGGAATCTAAAAAGAAAAAAAAGTGGCTACTATGTATTTTTTGATGGATGCTAATGTTTGTACTATACATGCTGAGAAAAATATGCTGGCTGTCCTTGTCCTCTAAATGCATGACCATTAGGCTTGGGGTTCAAACCAGGAGCGACAGCGGGGGACCTCAGAAGAGGAAGATCGGGACTGCTCTGTGCAAAACCCTTACACAGAGCAGGCAAGTATAACAGGTTTGTTATTTTAATAAAAAAAACACGAACCAATCACTTTAAATCGCAAGCTGTGTGTAGATTGACAGCATTCATATGTCAGTTTCCTAGCATAGAGTGTGAAAAAATGATGCAGCTCTTTAACTGCTTGCTGACCAGCCGCCGCAGTTATACGACGGCAGGTCGGCTCTGCTGGGCGAGACCACGTAGATCTACGTCATCTCGCCGTTCAGCCAATAGGGGCACGCACCCCCCCCCCGCTCGCACCTGACGCCAACTCGCGTGCCCGGCGGGCGCGATCACCGCCGGGCACCCGCGATCACTCGTTACAGAGCGAGAACCGGGAGCTGTGTGTGTCCCCCAAAAATGTAATAATTTACCCAATTATTTGGTAAAATATAAAAGCCGAGGTTGCACCAAGTAGTAAATAGATACCCAAAATGTCTTAAACATGTCAGTACCCTAAATTTTCCATAGGCGTCACTTTAAAAGCCCCCTATAAGTCATCAGTTAGTGTTAGAAAGTCTGGTGCTAGAATTATTGCTCTCATTTTGGCGAGCGCAGCGATATTGCAACACGTGTATTCCAAATTGCAGTATCTGCGTATAAAACGCACACACTATTTGCAACCAATTTGCAGGGTGAAAAAGTGAGTGTTATACACCAATAAATACAGTATATGCAGTACATCTCCGAAATACATGCACATTTTATCCCTCTAAAGGCCCTGGGAGTACAGAAAAATATCTGCTGATCTGCCAGATATGCACTTAGCTACTAATTCCTGTTGTGGACTGACAACACACAACATTTTTATGGATTCAGTGTTGTCGGCCCTATCCAGTTCTCTGGGCAGTACTTGCCAGTACTCGTTGCAATGAGTGGACCCGGGAGTTTCAGACTGCCGGTCTTATGCACCCACTGTGCTGCACTGTTAGATTGTTGGACCAGGAGACTCCAGGTCTATTCCGCCTCCAATGACCTCACACTTTCACTGACAGAGCGGGAGTCTCCATCTGTGTCTGCAGGTTATGAAAATCTCATCACATTTATACCTGATACTGGGGGGGATAATGCATTGTGTAGTCACATTTCCAAAATGTGAAAGTAGAAGAGTGTGTAGCAATGTGTGTGGGCAGAGTCCAATGAGTAGAACACTAATGATCTGGCGCACACCCACCCATGGTCCCACCCACTCAAGACTCTAAATGCCAGGGCATTATGGGATTTGTAGTCTCAGTGAGCAGCGACGCACACCAACAGGAAGAAACATCGTCGCTTATGAGATCCTCCTACTAGAGCCCAAGGATTGAAGAAGCTGTACAAGAAATGATGTCATAATTTTTTTAAAACAGCGAGTTTTATACAGAGTATAAAAAGAGTATTTTACTTTTAGTAAACATCACATTAGCGGTTTTGCTCAAGTATCCACATATGGCTACAGATTTTAACACTATCGCGGAGTTATTATTTAAAGCGGAGGTTCACCCAAAAATCCACTTTTTGACATTAGCTGTAGCATACTGCTAACATCTGCAGTATGCTGTTTTTTTTTTTTTGTTTTTTTTACTTGTACTTATCGTTATATGAGCCCTTGTTTTCCGGCTCTGAGCGGGGAATCCTGCAGGGAATGGGCGTTTCTAAGCGAAGAGGAGTTGATTGACGGCTGCTAAGGCGCGTCTTGGCCTCTGTTTAATCTTCAACTGCCATGATGCTGCACATGTGATCAGTTATGACACCATCAGTTTGGTTGAGAGCACAACCAATGTGACAGTTAGCATTCCCCGCATGCCAGGAATGTAACTGCTTTTTCAAACTGTTAAATTGATGGGTTTACTTCCACTTTAAGGATGCTGGAAAGTTCATTTTGAGGGTGAACCTCCGCTTTAAATATAGAAACATGAACAATAGAATATTCAGGGAGCCCTCAGTTGCTAGTTATTACAGTATATTCCCAAAGAATAAATAGTTTTCAGTCCATTGGTCGAATCACAGACCAGCATTGTACAGCACCACAAAACAGGAGGCGAAGTACAAAACACGCCCATCTCCATGTGGATATATTATTATAGTAATATATACATATATTCTTAAGCCCTATACACACGATTGGTTTGTCCGATGAAAACAGACCGATGGATTGTTTTCATCGTACAAACCCGTCGGTTTGATTTCCATCGGTGAAAAAAAATTGAACATGTTTTAAATGTTACCTATGGATAAAAAAACGATATAAAAATTTGATCGTCTGTATGGAACTCCATCGGTAAAAAATCCATGCATGCTCAGAATAAAGTCGACGCATGCTTGGGAGCATTGAAATTTTTTTTCGGCTCGTCGTATTGTTGTACATCACCGCGCTTGGACACGATCAGATTTTTGACCGATGGTGTGTAGGCAAGACTGATGAAAGTCAGCTTCATCGGATATCCGACGAAAAAAATCCATCGGATTAGATCTCTCTCTCTCCGCCGGAATTTAGCCAAGATCCGGCTGGTGTAAGTCTCTTACGCCGTCGTATCTTAGCTGCATATTTATGCTGGCCGCTATGTGGCGCTTCCATCGATTTACGGAAAGAATATGCAAATTAGGTAGATACGCCGATTCAGAAACGTACGTCCGGCCGGCGCATTTTTTTACGTCGTTTACGTTAGGCTTTTTCCGGCATAAGGTTACCCCTGCTATATGAGGCATATCCTATGTTAAGTATGGACGTCGGGCCAGCGTCAAATTTTCCGTCGCTTACGTCGTTTGCGTAAGTCGTTCGCGAATAGGGCTGGGCGCAATTTACGTTCGCGTCGAAAGCATTGGCTTTTTGCGGGGTAATTTGGAGCATGCATACTGGGATACGTTCACGGACGGCTCATGCGCCGTTCGTAAAAAACGTCAAATACGTGGGGTCACATGTAATTTAAATAAAACACACCCACATCATCCACATTTGAATTAGGCGGGCTTACGCCAGACCACATACGCTACGCCGCCTTAACTTAGGGCGCAAGTTCTTTCTGAATACGAAACTTGCACCCTAATTTAATTTACGGCGGCGTAACGTATCTGAGATACGTTGCGCCCGCCGATAGATACACAATTGTATCTGAATCCGGGCCACGGAGTTTAAGTATTTTAATCAGACATTTCTTACATAATTTACAATAATAAAAGAAAAAAAAACCTAACCAGCAATCTATATGTAGTTGGTATACTAAGAGCCCTGACAAGAATTCCTTAAAAAAAGAAAAAAGCTAAATTATTATTTTCACATTTTTCAAGTCTGCAATTCATTACCATCCCTGGAGTGCACAGTAGCTATGAGCTGCAGATTTGCACCAAACCACAGGATGAAGCCCCTGAATGATTTCAATAGAAGCAAGATGTGAGGTGGTGATTACACAACTGAAACTCCACCTAGACCAAGACAAAATGGCTTAGCAGTGATTGTGGCATACCAATGTAATGTTACTGCTAAATTATTTCAGTGCAGACTCGGGGCAGTGGACAGTTATTGAGAGAATAACATTGATTGTTTTGTTAGTTTGTTCAACATATGCATGCATATTAGTGATGCGGTCGAAAAGAGGGTTTTCAGCGTTATGCCGAAAGAAAAAGAAAATGCCGATAATGGCTGTTGAAAACGCCCAAGATTTTGCCGTGATGTTACCGTGATTTTGCTGCAATCTTAGACCTCTTTCACACTGGGGTGCTTTGCAGGCGCTATAACTCTAAAAATAGTGCCTGCAAAGCGCCCTGAAACAGCCGCTGCTGTCTCGCCAGTGTGAAAGCCCAGAGGGCCTTTCACACTGGAGCGTTATGCTAGCAGGATGGTAAAAAATAGTCCTGCTAGCAGCATCTTTGGAGCGCTGAAGGTGCAGTGTGTATACCACTCCTCCACCGCTCCTGCCCATTGACATCAATGGAATACCATAGCTATACCGACGGCAAAGTGCTGCTGCAGCAGCATTTTGTGGGTGGTTTTAACTCTCTTTCGGGCGCTAGCGGGGGTTAAAAGTGCGACGGTACGACAGTAAAGCTACGCTTTACCGCCAACGCCGCGGATGCCCCAGTGTGAAAGGGACCTTACCGTGTATTTTTTTCATAGGTATGCGACTCAAAAAATGCACCAAAAACGCAATATGGGTGCATTTTTGATGTGTTCTTGCTGCATTTTCAATGCATTTCAATGGGACTGTGCATTTTTTTACCAAATATGCACCAAGCAGAATTTTGAACACTGCTTCAAATGATGCCAATAATGACTGATAGTAATTCTTTTACCTTCGGGATAGAAAAAGTTGAATATAATACAATGGTTTATATAAAAAAAAAAAAAATATGAAAACCGCCAATTTTGGTTTCGGCACCAAAGTTTTCATTTCTGTGCACCATTATAAAATATAAATGTTGCATCTTTAACCATCCTTTGACTGCCAGACCCATTTTTTTTATTTTTTAGGTGAGCTTGGGACACATGGTGTAAGGTGGCACACTGGCAGTGGCAGTTTGTATCTGCTTTTTTTCACCCCTTCCTTACTTCCTATGTGGTCAGCATGACAGGAATTGACAGGAAAGACGCATACAATAATCAAATGTTTTTGTAAAGCAGAGTGAGAAAAGATGACAATGTGTCAGTTTTTTTTTTTTTTTTTTTGCTGTCTTAGTCCCCATTGAGGAAATCTCTTCTTGCTTGCAGTGTGGTCATCCAGCCAGAAAGTGAGGACAAACTCCCTAAAAGGACCACAGACCACATTAAAAACCCAATAGAGGCCATTACCATTCCCCAATCTTGTTTGGAATAAAAAAAATGATGTGGGATTGAATAGTAAGTCTTCCCTGCATGCATGAAGCACATCCTGTCTAGAAAACTTTCAGTAAAGAGTTCAATCTGGAACAACCACCCCTCAAAATAAAAAGGAAAAAGGAGAGGTTCCCCCAGGATGGGGCTTTAACGGCAACAAAAATAAAGAGAGTATATTATATATATATTTTAAAATTTATTATATGAGAAGATTCAAAAGAAAATGAAAAAATGTTTTATGTATATATAGAGAACAACACAGTAGTTTAAAAACAAGGTTCATCAGTGGGTGGTTTTGTATATTCGCAGGGATGGGTTCAGGCCCTACGCGTTTCGAGGTTCCGTCCCTTCTTCAGGGGCCAGAGTCCGTGCGAATTATTATACTGTATATAATAGAGATTATAATAAAAAAGTAAATTACAAAATTGTGTACATATACAGGAAAAGAGAAAGCAAAAAGACTTAAAATCTGCACAATATACAAAACACGTACCAATCACCACGTATGTGGACCGCGAGGACCGGAGAGCATCAAGGTACCGAATCCCTAAGGTGTATAGGGAAAAGCTGAAGGGGACACAAAAGAGGTCCCAGGACTCCTAGGAGGCAAACCCTGGGCGAGCAGGAGGGGGTGTGGAAAATACACACGTGACTCCTGCAAAGGCAAGGAAAATAATATAATTTATGTATATCAAGGGTAAGAAAAATAAAATAGGGGTGTACATGAAAAATGAATGTGGAGGGGGGCTGTACCTAGCAGGGGGCTTAGATGGCTTGGAAACAAGACATGGTAGCAGTCAGTAGCAAAATGGAGTTATGGTTCCAATCATCCAAAAAGAGCCACAACGTAGCCACTGGGGAAAAGGGTCTTAATTAAAGTTGATGGGCAAAAGCTCCCAAGAAGGAAACACAAAAATATGTGGGTAAAACATTATGCTGGGCAAGTAGAATATGAAAAGAATATATTTGTAACACAAGAGAAAAAAATTGCTCAAATGGGTTACCTTGAAAGTCTAGACCAGCTGTATAACTGCAGAGAAGCAGGGGGTAAGCCGGCAGCGGTCCCAGAGATCAGGAGAAATAGAAGTGTACTGACACTTATTTGGTCCAAAGATCTACAGGGGACACAGTATAGAGTGAAAGAAAAATGTTTGTTTAAATAATGCCATCAGAGGGACCTGGAAAAGCAGAGCCCCGTAGGTCTTGGAGATTAGAGGAGCCACTCACCTATTTGTAGGATCAGTCATCGGTGACCAGGGTCAGCCAGCACTGTCAGAATATGGCAGCGCTGTGATTAAATAACCAGTGGGGGGTGTGGTTAGGGGCAGAGGAGATAACGCCCCCTCTACGTGATTGGAGCCAGAGGCCGCGTCTCCGTGTAATCACGGAGATAGGGAGTGTGGCTTGGTGGGCGTAGGGGGCGGTGACGACCAGCGCATGACGTCAATATGCCAGGTCATGCCGCAAACCGCCCCATCAAGGGCGGAAATGATCGCGAGACCTGGCGACGGCGGTCAGCGTGTGACGTCACCGCGCCCGTTCCAAACCCGGACCGCCCAAAGGAGGCGGAGATATAGCAAACAGGCAGGGGGGAGTGCCTGTGATCAGAGATCACCACAAAAATATGACATACACAGCATACTGTGCCGTCAAGGGGCGCCCAGCAAGACGCAGGATCAGGGAATAGATGTGATCAAGGACTAGTGACTGCAATGAAAGAAATGTAGCCAAGCCAATGCCTGACCCAGAGGAGGAAAAGAGAACAGGGGTCAAAATAATAAAATTGTAGAAAAAAGTGTGTATAGACGGATGGGGGTCACCAAAAAATGGTGGCCACTACCCTTGAATATTAATATCAGTATATGTGTATGCATATACATAATCGCCCAATCAGGTCCAGGGAAAATGGATTAAGTCACGGTGATCACCTCACTCAAAGGGGAAGTGTAGTCTCCCCCAAAAACTGGGGGAGGAAACCAATTCACCGTGTTGCACCGGATTCCCTGCTGGCGCTCAAAAAGACCCTAGGGTCACAAACCACGGTGTGGTACGGACCAGGGTCTATGTATGCCATCCCCCCCGGGGAGAAGACCAGGAGGTAGGCACGCGTGCGCCAGGCCCTAGGAGAACAGCAGCATCCTCCCACCCACCCCCCCTCCGGGAAGAAGGGGGGGGGGGAAATATCGGCACCAGCGATGCACCCACGACCCCCGGGGGCCCGAGGTGAAGGGAAGGGAGATGACACACAGGGGGAAATGATCACAATGAAATACAACAGAAACAATACCCAAAAAGTACAAGCGACAATGGGGTCCCAAAATTAAGTACATAAAAAAGGGCAGTTAACAATGAAATAACAAAGAGCATCCTAGAACACATTTTTTAAACAGCCATATCGTAGGTCTTGGCCTAATTGACAGGTACCCTTAGTGATGTAAAGAAATGGTAACAGAGGACCTCAGTCTTTTTCACAACCTCCAGATGCAAATCCCTCCAGGAACGGTCTGAAACTAATCTGATCGTTCAAACCTGGGGGGCTGTTTGCACATAGGTTGGCAATCCACCGGGTTTCATGTTGAAGGAGTATTTTATTCCAGTCACCCCCCCTGTTGTTCGGGTGGATCCTGTCCAGGATAAGAAAGCTGAGTCCCGAAAATTTGCCTCCATGCTGAAGCAGTACATGCCTGCCTAGTGGCAAATCTGGATTAGCTGTCCTCATAGAATGTATGTGTCTTAGAGCGCGTATATGAAATGATAATTTCGTTTTACCTACGTAAAATCTGTCACAACTGCAGGTAAGTAGGTATACCACACCTGCGGTTTTACAGTTAGCGAAGTGTCGGGGCCGATACGGACGACCATTAGGTAGGAGGATATTGCCTTTGGTGTTCATGTATTGACAAATAGAGCATCCCCCACAGGTAAAGGTCCCACAGCGTTTACAGGGGTCCTTGCGGAAGGTACCCCTGAATTCGCTGGAGACCAATTGGTCCCTAAGGGAGGGTGCCCGTCTATAGGTAATGGCAGGTTCAGCTGAAACAAATGGACTCAAACTCGGGTCAACATATAAGAGGTGCCAGAATTTTTTAATGATGGATCTAACTTGTTGGTGCTGGCCATGGTATTTGGTAATGATTCTAAGGGTGTCATTGGTGGTTTCCTGTTGTTCATTCGGCTTGAACAGCAGGTTTTTTCTGATCTGTCCGTCTGCACGCTTGAATGATTTTTTTAGGGATTTCTTAGAGTATCCTCTTTGTAGAAGTCTATCTCTCAAGGCGGCAGCTTCGGATAGGAAGACTTCCTGGTTGGAGCAGTTGCGCTTGAGGCGCAAGTATTGACTATAGGGAATGGACTTGATAAGTGCTGCTGGGTGCGCACTAGTAGCATGCAACACTGTGTTGCCCGCAGTAGGTTTCCTGTATAGGCCCGTGGACAGACTGCCCTCAGAGTTTTTTGATAAGAGAATATCCAAGAATGCAATTTCAGAATTACTGCTGGAAACGGTGAACTTCAAGTTAAACTCGTTGGAGTTCATAACAGTCATGAACAAATCCAGTTCGGCAGTGGACCCCTCCCACAGCATAAGGATATCATCAATGTATCTGAACCAAGCAGATACATGATGAATCCATGGCCTAGCACTCCCACTGGAAAGAAAGGAGTGCTCCCACTCCCCCAGGTACAGGTTGGCATACGATGGGGCACACGAAGTCCCCATCGCAACCCCCTGCACCTGGAGGAAATAGGAGCCATCGAATGAAAAGACACCATGTTCGAGAACGAATTCTAGTGCCATGACAAGAAATTCACCCAGTTTTCGATCTCGTTGGAAAACTGGAGAAATAACATGTCTGATTGCTGCCACCCCAAGGGTGTGGGGGATGGAACTATACAGAGCTTCGACATCAATGGCTACCAGTAGTGTGTTGGTAGATATATGTAAAGAGTCAATTTTTCGTAATAGGTGAATGGTGTCCTTGATGTAGGATGGAAGTTTGATTACAAAAGGCCGTAAATGTGCATCAATGAAAATGCTGAGGTTTTCAGTGAGAGCACCATTGCCCGATACAATTGGTCATCCTGGTGGGTTGGTAAGGCTTTTGTGGACCTTAGGTAGGCAGTAAAAAGTTGGTATTCTAGGATATTTGGTCCGAAGATATTCCCAGGTATCCTGATTAATCGCACCTTGGGCGAAAGCTCCATCAACAAGCGCATTGAATTGTGTTTCAAATTTAAGAATACTTGGTAAGGATATTGACCTGTACCACTCTGTATTAGACAAGATTTTTTGGCACATAACCTTATACTGATCGTTGTCAAGGATAACAATATTTCCACCTTTGTCGGCTGGTTTTATAGTTAGCGAGTGGCAGTTATTGAGTCTGTTAAGGGCTTCATTGTGTTGACGAGTAAGGTTACCACAGTTTCTTGGTCTTTGGATTTTTTTAATTTCAGCAGAGGTCAGAGCGACGAATGCAGCTAGGTTAGGATTAGTGGACAGTGGGGGAAATTTATCAGACTTGTTTTTGAGAGGACGAATTGCCTTCTCCGAAGTGTCTGAGAATATTTGTTCCAGTGGAAGTGTTTCAAAGTCGAGTGTGTCGATGAGATCGATGGGGTCCACGTCATCTGCCAGAGATAGAAGTAAATCTAGGTCAGCCTGATGCTGTTGGTTCACAGACATTGAGGTCTCACATCTGCGTTTGGAGTATAGACTTTTAAGTAGGAGTTTGCGTGCAAAAAGATGTAAATCTTTGGTGATTTCAAACGTATCAAGTTGAGATTCTGGACAGAAGGTAAGGCCCTTAGCTAGTACCATTCTCTCATCCAGAGATAGTTCGTAACTGGAGAGGTTAATGATGTCACCGCCTGGAAGGCATGTGTCATCATCGACCCCCCCAGG
This sequence comes from Rana temporaria, assembly GCF_905171775.1. Taxonomy (NCBI): domain Eukaryota; kingdom Metazoa; phylum Chordata; class Amphibia; order Anura; family Ranidae; genus Rana; species Rana temporaria. The sequence goes on from NC_053492.1 coordinate 57,848,439, forward strand.
AGGATCTAGGTGTTCAGTGCTACGTGTGGAACCTGAGGAAAAAACCCGGTGTCACTGGTTTCTTGGATAGTAGACCGCAGTATCTCATAAGTGGACTGTGTATTTGGGTGTGAGGGATTGGTGAAGCATGGATAAAGTTCAGTAGGGCGTACGGGGAGACTGCCCTGTTCGTCTGACATAGCTGCACCACCACCAATGGTGTGGGGCATAGTATGTTGAACCGTACGTTTGTGAGGAGCAGTTATATCTTCACCCGACAAAGGTCTTTTGGGTTTTGAGTTCCTATTCCTGGACGAATTTTGAGGTACGGTTGTGGGCGGGATATTGGACTGAGGTTTTGGCCCTTTCTTGGTATTAGGCCTATTCATTCCTTTATTAAAGTTTTGCTGAATAGAGTATGTGGATTGCCATCTATAGGCATTCCCTTCTTGGAAGGATCTTTTGTCCCTCCAGAATTTTTTCTCTTTGTTGTACAGATTGTCAGTGATTACTTGATCAAGGCGACTTTTTATCTTTGTCTCATGATCTTTAAAGGTAGGAAGTGCCAAGAAAGGTTTTAGTTTTATATAAACCTCGTCAATATCTTTTTCAATTTGTCTGGATCTGGTTTTGTACTCCTCAATTAGAAGCTTCATCATATTAGCGGTACAATTTTGTAAATTTTCCTCCCACTTGGCACGAAACTCGAGATTAACATTGTCAAGTGTAGGAAAGATTTGAATTCTGAGGCCGTAAGGGTTAATGTTATCACGTAGATATTTTTCAAAGCTATCGACGTGCCAGAACAGGGCCGCTTTTTTCTCTACCAATCGGCCCAATTGGCCACAAAGAGAGGACATTTCGGACTGAACGGCCTCACCCTTGTGATGGTTGGCAGAGTAGCCCTGCATCAGATCGTCCCACTCCTTCCCTTGAAACATGGTGGAGGACACGCAGAAGAAATAAGTGTGCAGATAATCAGTACAATACTTTCCAACACTAACACAAAAAAATAATGAAAATAAGAATAAGTAAATCTTTATATAAATTGATCAAAGAAATTATCGTAGGGTCAACCTAAAATACTAAGGGGGGACGAATAGGAAGTAAATCCGAATTCGTGGGTATTTGCTACCCTGGATATAGAAATTGAAAGGAGAGTATTTTAACTGGAAGTTGTTTCTGGAAGTTGTTTCTGTTGTATTTCATTGTGATCATTTCCCCCTGTGTGTCATCTCCCTTCCCTTCACCTCGGGCCCCCGGGGGTCGTGGGTGCATCGCTGGTGCCGATATTTCCCCCCCCCCCCCCTTCTTCCCGGAGGGGGGGTGGGTGGGAGGATGCTGCTGTTCTCCTAGGGCCTGGCGCACGCGTGCCTACCTCCTGGTCTTCTCCCCGGGGGGGATGGCATACATAGACCCTGGTCCGTACCACACCGTGGTTTGTGACCCTAGGGTCTTTTTGAGCGCCAGCAGGGAATCCGGTGCAACACGGTGAATTGGTTTCCTCCCCCAGTTTTTGGGGGAGACTACACTTCCCCTTTGAGTGAGGTGATCACCGTGACTTAATCCATTTTCCCTGGACCTGATTGGGCGATTATGTATATGCATACACATATACTGATATTAATATTCAAGGGTAGTGGCCACCATTTTTTGGTGACCCCCATCCGTCTATACACACTTTACAATTTTATTATTTTGACCCCTGTTCTCTTTTCCTCCTCTGGGTCAGGCATTGGCTTGGCTACATTTCTTTCATTGCAGTCACTAGTCCTTGATCACATCTATTCCCTGATCCTGCGTCTTGCTGGGCGCCCCTTGACGGCACAGTATGCTGTGTATGTCATATTTTTGTGGTGATCTCTGATCACAGGCACTCCCCCCTGCCTGTTTGCTATATCTCCGCCTCCTTTGGGCGGTCCGGGTTTGGAACGGGCGCGGTGACGTCACACGCTGACCGCCGTCGCCAGGTCTCGCGATCATTTCCGCCCTTGATGGGGCGGTTTGCGGCATGACCTGGCGCATTGACGTCATGCGCTGGTCGTCACCGCCCCCTACGCCCACCAAGCCACACTCCCTATCTCCGTGATTACACGGAGACGCGGCCTCTGGCTCCAATCACGTAGAGGGGGCGTTATCTCCTCTGCCCCTAACCACACACCCCACTGGGTATTTAATCACAGCGCTGCCATATTCTGACAGCGCTGGCTGACCCTGGTCACCGATGACTGATCCTACAAATAGGTGAGTGGCTCCTCTAATCTCCAAGACCTACGGGGCTCTGCTTTTCCAGGTCCCTCTGATGGCATTATTTAAACAAACATTTTTCTTTCACTCTATACTGTGTCCCCTGTAGATCTTTGGACCAAATAAGTGTCAGTACACTTCTATTTCTCCTGATCTCTGGGACCGCTGCCGGCTTACCCCCTGCTTCTCTGCAGTTATACAGCTGGTCTAGACTTTCAAGGTAACCCATTTGAGCAATTTTTTTCTCTTGTGTTACAAATATATTCTTTTCATATTCTACTTGCCCAGCATAATGTTTTACCCACATATTTTTGTGTTTCCTTCTTAGGAGCTTTTGCCCATCAACTTTAATTAAGACCCTTTTCCCCAGTGGCTACATTGTGGCTCTTTTTGGATGATTGGAACCATAACTCCATTTTGCTACTGACTGCTACCATGTCTTGTTTCCAAGCCATCTAAGCCCCCTGCTAGGTACAGCCCCCCTCCACATTCATTTTTCATGTACACCCCTATTTTATTTTTCTTACCCTTGATATACATAAATTATATTATTTTCCTTGCCTTTGCAGGAGTCACGTGTGTATTTTCCACACCCCCTCCTGCTCGCCCAGGGTTTGCCTCCTAGGAGTCCTGGGACCTCTTTTGTGTCCCCTTCAGCTTTTCCCTATACACCTTAGGGATTCGGTACCTTGATGCTCTCCGGTCCTCGCGGTCCACATACGTGGTGATTGGTACGTGTTTTGTATATTGTGCAGATTTTAAGTCTTTTTGCTTTCTCTTTTCCTGTATATGTACACAATTTTGTAATTTACTTTTTTATTATAATCTCTATTATATACAGTATAATAATTCGCACGGACTCTGGCCCCTGAAGAAGGGACGGAACCTCGAAACGCGTAGGGCCTGAACCCATCCCTGCGAATATACAAAACCACCCACTGATGAACCTTGTTTTTAAACTACTGTGTTGTTCTCTATATATACATAAAAAAAAAATTCATTTTCTTTTGAATCTTCTCATATAATAAATTTTATAATACCCTATACTCTCTTTATTTTTGTTGCCGTTAAAGCCCCATCCTGGGGGAACCTCTCCTTTTTCCTACTTAAACCAGGGGTGTTGGCAACTTTTTAAGGTCTTCCAGTTAAAATACTCTCCTTTCAATTTCTATATCCAGGGTAGCAAATACCCACGAATTCGGATTTACTTCCTATTCGTCCCCCCTTAGTATTTTAGGTTGACCCTACGATAATTTCTTTGATCAATTTATATAAAGATTTACTTATTCTTATTTTCATTATTTTTTTGTGTTAGTGTTGGAAAGTATTGTACTGATTATCTGCACACTTATTTCTTCTGCGTGTCCTCCACCATGTTTCAAGGGAAGGAGTGGGACGATCTGATGCAGGGCTACTCTGCCAACCATCACAAGGGTGAGGCCGTTCAGTCCGAAATGTCCTCTCTTTGTGGCCAATTGGGCCGATTGGTAGAGAAAAAAGCGGCCCTGTTCTGGCACGTCGATAGCTTTGAAAAATATCTACGTGATAACATTAACCCTTACGGCCTCAGAATTCAAATCTTTCCTACACTTGACAATGTTAATCTCGAGTTTCGTGCCAAGTGGGAGGAAAATTTACAAAATTGTACCGCTAATATGATGAAGCTTCTAATTGAGGAGTACAAAACCAGATCCAGACAAATTGAAAAAGATATTGACGAGGTTTATATAAAACTAAAACCTTTCTTGGCACTTCCTACCTTTAAAGATCATGAGACAAAGATAAAAAGTCGCCTTGATCAAGTAATCACTGACAATCTGTACAACAAAGAGAAAAAATTCTGGAGGGACAAAAGATCCTTCCAAGAAGGGAATGCCTATAGATGGCAATCCACATACTCCATTCAGCAAAACTTTAATAAAGGAATGAATAGGCCTAATACCAAGAAAGGGCCAAAACCTCAGTCCAATATCCCGCCCACAACCGTACCTCAAAATTCGTCCAGGAATAGGAACTCAAAACCCAAAAGACCTTTGTCGGGTGAAGATATAACTGCTCCTCACAAACGTACGGTTCAACATACTATGCCCCACACCATTGGTGGTGGTGCAGCTATGTCAGACGAACAAGGCAGTCTCCCCGTACGCCCTACTGAACTTTATCCATGCTTCACCAATCCCTCACACCCAAATACACAGTCCACTTATGAGATACTGCGGTCTACTATCCAAGAAACCAGTGACACCAGGTTTTTTCCTCAGGTTCCACACGTAGCACTGAACACCTAGATCCTCCTGGGGGGGTCGATGATGACACATGCCTTCCAGGCGGTGACATCATTAACCTCTCCAGTTACAAACTATCTCTGGATGAGAGAATGGTACTAGCTAAGGGCCTTACCTTCTGTCCAGAATCTCAACTTGATACGTTTGAAATCACCAAAGATTTACATCTTTTTGCACGCAAACTCCTACTTAAAAGTCTATACTCCAAACGCAGATGTGAGACCTCAATGTCTGTGAACCAACAGCATCAGGCTGACCTAGATTTACTTCTATCTCTGGCAGATGACGTGGACCCCATCGATCTCATCGACACACTCGACTTTGAAACACTTCCACTGGAACAAATATTCTCAGACACTTCGGAGAAGGCAATTCGTCCTCTCAAAAACAAGTCTGATAAATTTCCCCCACTGTCCACTAATCCTAACCTAGCTGCATTCGTCGCTCTGACCTCTGCTGAAATTAAAAAAATCCAAAGACCAAGAAACTGTGGTAACCTTACTCGTCAACACAATGAAGCCCTTAACAGACTCAAAAACTGCCACTCGCTAACTATAAAACCAGCCGACAAAGGTGGAAATATTGTTATCCTTGACAACGATCAGTATAAGGTTATGTGCCAAAAAATCTTGTCTAATACAGAGTGGTACAGGTCAATATCCTTACCAAGTATTCTTAAATTTGAAACACAATTCAATGCGCTTGTTGATGGAGCTTTCGCCCAAGGTGCGATTAATCAGGATACCTGGGAATATCTTCGGACCAAATATCCTAGAATACCAACTTTTTACTGCCTACCTAAGGTCCACAAAAGCCTTACCAACCCACCAGGATGACCAATTGTATCGGGCAATGGTGCTCTCACTGAAAACCTCAGCATTTTCATTAATACACATTTACGGCCTTTTGTAATGAAACTTCCATCCTACATCAAGGACACCATTCACCTATTACGAAAAATTGACTCTTTACATATATCAACCAACACACTACTGGTAGCCATTGATGTCGAAGCTCTGTATAGTTCCATCCCCCACACCCTTGGGGTGGCAGCAATCAGACATGTTATTTCTCCAGTTTTCCAACGAGATCGAAAACTGGGTGAATTTCTTGTCATGGCACTAGAATTCGTTCTCGAACATGGTGTCTTTTCATTCGATGGCTCCTATTTCCTCCAGGTGCAGGGGGTTGCGATGGGGACTTTGTGTGCCCCATCGTATGCCAACCTGTTACTGGGGGAGTGGGAGCACTCCTTTCTTTCCAGTGGGAGTGCTAGGCCATGGATTCATCATGTATCTGCTTGGTTCAGATACATTGATGATATCCTTATGCTGTGGGAGGGGTCCACTGCCGAACTGGATTTGTTCATGACTGTTATGAACTCCAACGAGTTTAACTTGAAGTTCACCGTTTCCAGCAGTAATTCTGAAATTGCATTCTTGGATATTCTCTTATCAAAAAACTCTGAGGGCAGTCTGTCCACGGGCCTATACAGGAAACCTACTGCGGGCAACACAGTGTTGCATGCTACTAGTGCGCACCCAGCAGCACTTATCAAGTTCATTCCCTATAGTCAATACTTGCGCCTCAAGCGCAACTGCTCCAACCAGGAAGTCTTCCTATCCGAAGCTGCCGCCTTGAGAGATAGACTTCTACAAAGAGGATACTCTAAGAAATCCCTAAAAAAATCATTCAAGCGTGCAGACGGACAGATCAGAAAAAACCTGCTGTTCAAGCCGAATGAACAACAGGAAACCACCAATGACACCCTTAGAATCATTACCAAATACCATGGCCAGCACCAACAAGTTAGATCCATCATTAAAAAATTCTGGCACCTCTTATATGTTGACCCGAGTTTGAGTCCATTTGTTTCAGCTGAACCTGCCATTACCTATAGACGGGCACCCTCCCTTAGGGACCAATTGGTCTCCAGCGAATTCAGGGGTACCTTCCGCAAGGACCCCTGTAAACGCTGTGGGACCTTTACCTGTGGGGGATGCTCTATTTGTCAATACATGAACACCAAAGGCAATATCCTCCTACCTAATGGTCGTCCGTATCGGCCCCGACACTTCGCTAACTGTAAAACCGCAGGTGTGGTATACCTACTTACCTGCAGTTGTGACAGATTTTACGTAGGTAAAACGAAATTATCATTTCATATACGCGCTCTAAGACACATACATTCTATGAGGACAGCTAATCCAGATTTGCCACTAGGCAGGCATGTACTGCTTCAGCATGGAGGCAAATTTTCGGGACTCAGCTTTCTTATCCTGGACAGGATCCACCCGAACAACAGGGGGGGTGACTGGAATAAAATACTCCTTCAACATGAAACCCGGTGGATTGCCAACCTATGTGCAAACAGCCCCCCAGGTTTGAACGATCAGATTAGTTTCAGACCGTTCCTGGAGGGATTTGCATCTGGAGGTTGTGAAAAAGACTGAGGTCCTCTGTTACCATTTCTTTACATCACTAAGAGTACCTGTCAATTAGGCCAAGACCTACGATATGGCTGTTTAAAAAATGTGTTCTAGGATGCTCTTTGTTATTTCATTGTTAACTGCCCTTTTTTATGTACTTAATTTTGGGACCCCATTGTCGCTTGTACTTTTTGGGTATTGTTTCTGTTGTATTTCATTGTGATCATTTCCCCCTGTGTGTCATCTCCCTTCCCTTCACCTCGGGCCCCCGGGGGTCGTGGGTGCATCGCTGGTGCCGATATTTCCCCCCCCCCTTCTTCCCGGAGGGGGGGTGGGTGGGAGGATGCTGCTGTTCTCCTAGGGCCTGGCGCACGCGTGCCTACCTCCTGGTCTTCTCCCCGGGGGGGGGATGGCATACATAGACCCTGGTCCGTACCACACCGTGGTTTGTGACCCTAGGGTCTTTTTGAGCGCCAGCAGGGAATCCGGTGCAACACGGTGAATTGGTTTCCTCCCCCAGTTTTTGGGGGAGACTACACTTCCCCTTTGAGTGAGGTGATCACCGTGACTTAATCCATTTTCCCTGGACCTGATTGGGCGATTATGTATATGCATACACATATACTGATATTAATATTCAAGGGTAGTGGCCACCATTTTTTGGTGACCCCCATCCGTCTATACACACTTTTTTCTACAATTTTATTATTTTGACCCCTGTTCTCTTTTCCTCCTCTGGGTCAGGCATTGGCTTGGCTACATTTCTTTCATTGCAGTCACTAGTCCTTGATCACATCTATTCCCTGATCCTGCGTCTTGCTGGGCGCCCCTTGACGGCACAGTATGCTGTGTATGTCATATTTTTGTGGTGATCTCTGATCACAGGCACTCCCCCCTGCCTGTTTGCTATATCTCCGCCTCCTTTGGGCGGTCCGGGTTTGGAACGGGCACGGTGACGTCACACGCTGACCGCCGTCGCCAGGTCTCGCGATCATTTCCGCCCTTGATGGGGCGGTTTGCGGCATGACCTGGCGTATTGACGTCATGCGCTGGTCGTCACCGCCCCCTACGCCCACCAAGCCACACTCCCTATCTCCGTGATTACACGGAGACGCGGCCTCTGGCTCCAATCACGTAGAGGGGGCGTTATCTCCTCTGCCCCTAACCACACCCCCCACTGGGTATTTAATCACAGCGCTGCCATATTCTGACAGCGCTGGCTGACCCTGGTCACCGATGACTGATCCTACAAATAGGTGAGTGGCTCCTCTAATCTCCAAGACCTACGGGGCTCTGCTTTTCCAGGTCCCTCTGATGGCATTATTTAAACAAACATTTTTCTTTCACTCTATACTGTGTCCCCTGTAGATCTTTGGACCAAATAAGTGTCAGTACACTTCTATTTCTCCTGATCTCTGGGACCGCTGCCGGCTTACCCCCTGCTTCTCTGCAGTTATACAGCTGGTCTAGACTTTCAAGGTAACCCATTTGAGCAATTTTTTTCTCTTGTGTTACAAATATATTCTTTTCATATTCTACTTGCCCAGCATAATGTTTTACCCACATATTTTTGTGTTTCCTTCTTAGGAGCTTTTGCCCATCAACTTTAATTAAGACCCTTTTCCCCAGTGGCTACGTTGTGGCTCTTTTTGGATGATTGGAACCATAACTCCATTTTGCTACTGACTGCTACCATGTCTTGTTTCCAAGCCATCTAAGCCCCCTGCTAGGTACAGCCCCCCTCCACATTAATTTTTCATGTACACCCCTATTTTATTTTTCTTACCCTTGATATACATAAATTATATTATTTTCCTTGCCTTTGCAGGAGTCACGTGTGTATTTTCCACACCCCCTCCTGCTCGCCCAGGGTTTGCCTCCTAGGAGTTCTGGGACCTCTTTTGTGTCCCCTTCAGCTTTTCCCTATACACCTTAGGGATTCGGTACCTTGATGCTCTCCGGTCCTCGCGGTCCACATACGTGGTGATTGGTACGTATTTTGTATATTGTGCAGATTTTAAGTCTTTTTGCTTTCTCTTTTCCTGTATATGTACACAATTTTGTAATTTACTTTTTTATTATAATCTCTATTATATACAGTATAATAATTCGCACGGACTCTGGCCCCTGAAGAAGGGACGGAACCTCGAAACGCGTAGGGCCTGAACCCATCCCTGCGAATATACAAAACCACCCACTGATGAACCTTGTTTTTAAACTACTGTGTTGTTCTCTATATATACATAAAACATTTTTTCATTTTCTTTTGAATCTTCTCATATAATAAATTTTATAATACCCTATACTCTCTTTATTTTTGTTGCCGTTAAAGCCCCATCCTGGGGGAACCTCTCCTTTTTCCTACTTAAACCAGGGGTGTTGGCAACTTTTTAAGGTCTTCCAGTTAAAATACTCTCCTTTCAACTCAAAATAAAAAGGGTGGGAAACTTCAACACAACTTGTCACCCACAAAGAATACAATTTTAACATCTTTCCCTTGGCAGTCCGACAACGTTTTACACAGTGAAGCCGATTTCACTCCCGCTGGCAGTCCCGATTTCGGCCGCTATTTCAGAGACATCTGTGCAGATTTCTGCACAGATGTCAACGTAAATCGCGGCCCGAAATCGCAAAAAGTAGTACAGGAACTACTTTTTGAAATCGGTGCAGCGCCGCACATGCGGCGTCGCACCGATTAGGACATGCCATTGCCGACAATTGCCGCCGATTTGAGATGCGATTTGACATCTCAAATCGTACCAGTGTGAACCAGGGCTAAAACATTGTAAATTGAACAATGATAAAGCTGATCCTAAGGGGAAAGCTGCAGTGGGGCTCCCACATACAGCAAGGGTTAAATGCTCATTTTCATCAAGGGCAAGCTTCGGCCCTCCAGCTGTTGCAGATCTACAAGTCCCGTCATACTTTTGCAAGTCATGCTTGTGGCTGTCGGAGTCTAACGCCACATGTGATGGGACTTACAGTTCCATAACACCTGGAGGGCAGAGGTTTTGTCCACCTCTGATCTAGGGTGCCATTTAAACCCGCAGTCCTGCATTGCAAGTGAAGATGCTGAGGGCTCGTCTAAAACCCAAAGTGTTGGAGAGAAGAATAGAGAGTTATCTGCCGGGGGGATCAAGGAATAAGGTCAGTAAAGCTAATTTTTAATGGCACCCCAGACAAAAATTTGCATTTAACTCTTCCAGAGCCATAATGCAAGGGTAACTTTAAATTATCACCAAAGTTCAGCTTTAACACCTGTTAGACTTCATGGCACCATGGTGACCGGATTATGGAAATACAACATACTTTATAGTAGGGTGGCACCAATACCACTTTAAGACCGAGTACAAGTACCAATACTTTTTTCCCCAAGTTCTCGCTGATACCGATACATTTTTTAATGTCGTGTGACAGTGGCACTAATATGCAGCACGGATAGGTGGTAGCGAGCTTGAGGATGCCCGATTCGATACAACAGGTATCGGATTAGGCATCGGAGCATTCGCACTGATACTCGTGCAAATGCTTGGTATCAGCACCGATACTAGTATTGGTGCATCCCTACTTCATACGTCTTGATATTATCTTTGACAATCAAAATCTGCCTTGACATATCACATAAACCATGGCCAATAAGGTGATAAATGCTGGAGTATTATTATTATATTATTATACAGGATTTATATAGCGCCAACAGTTTACGCAGTGCTTTACAATATAAAAGGGAGACAATACAGTTATAATACAATAAAATACAAGAGGATTAAGAGGGCCCTGCTCAGAAGAGCTTACAATCTAATAGGGTGGGGCAGGTGGTACAAAAGGTTGTAACTGTGGGGAATGAGCTGATGGAAGTGGTAAAAGATTAGTTGGAGAGGTGATAGGCTTCCCTGAAGAGATGAGTTTTCAGGGATCGCCTGAAGGTAGCAAGAGTAGGGGATAGCCGGACAGGTTGAGGTAGCGAGTTCCACAGGATGGGAGAGGCTCTGGAGAAATCTGGGTATGTTCCTAATACTCATCAGGATTGAGAAAGCCACTAGGGTGAGTGGTGAAACATCTTCAACATTACAGAACAAGCCCAGTTCACTAATTACTACCGGCCATACCAGGGGTGTCCAACATATAGCCCAAGACAGCTATGAATGCAATCGTACACTTACTTCAAAATTTAGATTTTTCTTTTTAAATAAATTTCTAAAAATGCATTTCCACTTCGCGAACACATACATCCGAGGAAAAATCTGACAGTGCCTCTTTACTGGACTTTTACAAGTTTTATATTCCCAAAGAAAAATATTCCACTCTTCACAATCGCGTCTTATTGATATCATCAGTTTTCAGAAGTACCAACAGTCTATTTGTGAGAAAATATTTTAAAGGATGAAGAACACGAAGGGCAAAATTAGAACCAAAATATCTGATGAGCATCTTGAGAATTGCTACAAAAAAAAAAAAAAAACGGTGTCAAATATCACACTAGCTTTATGTTGCCCTTGTTTACCTTTATGATAAAAAATATTACAAAATAAAGTTTTATTACTCAGACAGGTACATTATCTATATCAGTGATCGTTAACTTGTGATTTGCTGCTCATCAGCTATCCGTATTGTTAGTGTATTTTATGTGTGGCCCAAGACAATTCCAATTTTACCAATGTGGCCCAGGAATGTCAAAACATTGGACAACCTTGGGCTATACCAAGATTTAAACAAATGAGAATCTAAACAGCCAAAAAAAAAAACATCAAATATGTCAAAATGTTGTTGCAGGTTGGAGAATAACAAACACCTTATTGGTTCTTACTACCAGCAGTATATACTTATTTTTCCAGTACAGGTCATATAATATGCTTATCAAAAATCAATTTCAAAGTTAAAGTGAGACTAAATTGTCTGGGGCCCCAACAGAACTAACCCCCAGTTTGGCATGCTCCAGCGATGACAGATCCATGCTCCCGCTTGTCACTGCTGTCATCTTCTTGAATCTTTCTTCTAGCCATTGGGCAGCTACAATGATGCTACTCTTGTTTTTGCAAAGCTGGCGTTGTACTGTATTGTTCCTGTACTTTGCTGAACTCTTAGCATCTTACAGATGCCTGTGGGAATGGGGGTTACACAGTAATGCATACAGTGTACAATGAAAAGGAAAAAAAATTGCCGGCTCGAATTGGACGAAGCCCCTGTGTGGAGCGCTCCTGACAGTCTTTACCTCCTTCCCATCCCCTACCCTTCTTCTGCTCTGCCCCTTCTGTTAAGTTCTATGCCCTATTCATTTTGCCAGTACCTCTCAATAACTAAGTACTTTACTACACAGTCTAGGCCCATGCTTTAGGCCTCCGATTAACATTGTGCATATATCACTGTGAGTCTTCACTTGTTTGACTGTTTACCCTACGAGAGATTGGGAGATGAGTCACACCTAGTTGACGCTCCCAAACGAGGCTTGAGGCCTCGAGAGGAGATGCGTGCGTGCGTCCCCTCGGAAAGAGGCTTGGTTTTAATTGTAGGTACTATTTGAGGGGATGATGCGGTACGCCGCCTGTTCCCCAGTGATGATGTGACCTATCACGAAACACGTCGGGAGAAACGAGCGGCTTGCTGACGTCATCACCCTCATGTGCTTGTTTTCCATTCGGACGGGTTTTCCTGTTTGCGTCCGGCCGGCGCAACAGGTTTAAGGCTGGTCTTACACTTACTAAATGTGAGTTTTTTACTGTTTTATTTTATTTAATAAAAGTCATTGGTTTTACACTATCGAGGCATCTGCTTTATTTGCATGATACCATATCATCTGATGCCCTTTCTGTGGAGTTTGTCGTACTACCACGTCGGATTACAACGTCACGGATGCAGTGTTCGCCCTGATTGCCGGGTTTAATATCCATGCTGGTCTAGGTCCTAACACACAGGACCAATGGCGCTGATAAGCAGTTTTGCATTATGGTGGTGGAATTCACTTGAAGTGCTTGATCCCAGGAAGAAAGCATAGCTGATATCTTGGAACATCACGGGTGTTTATTCAAAGCAGTTTATGGCCTTTATGTTATATATACACACATTCTATGCAATTTTGGTTGTTCTCTTGGACTTCACCTTGTGCATTTTTTTATATCCTTACAAGTTACTGCCACTTAACTGATGTCATTAGCTTATGCTTTATGATTTGTTTATCATCCAATTTATGATTTTAATTTGGTATTATTCGTGCACTTTAATCATTTATAATAAGTTCACGGTCTATTCATTTCCACGTTTGGGGTGGGGGTGATTGAGTCACCTTCCCCGCAAAGATGGTCCTGACACTAGCGCAACTATATATATTTTGCTCACTTTGACTGTTCACAAGGCTAACAAAACTTCTTGTACCTTGCAATTGCGCACTTCAGAACGCCTTGCTGCAGTTTTGATTGTTTTATATGAAGTACTTTGTTGTAATTGTACATTTACAGTAATTGTAAAAAATACAAACAATAAAAGTATTAAATAGGAAAAAATTGCCAGCAGGAAAGTAAAGACAATTTTGGCAGAAGAGTCGTAAGTCTCTTCTACCAAAAAAAAATACCCCTGCTAGCATTTAAATTGTGTTCCTCTTTAAGTTGTTGATACGTCTCATTGAGCTGCCACAATTTGTAAGACATGAGAGACAGATCAAAATGCTAAAAAAAGAAAGCACACAAATACACCCTTAGCCCTGCGACAACTCTCTCTTTAAACTGTTCTGCACACTTCAAGCAATGGGGTGGTCATGCTTTGCTAACCTCAGCTGAAGAATCCTTTGCAGTGCTGGGAGGATTATCTAACCTCAAGAAACCAACCTGTGATAAGGCAGAGTCTGGGGTTTTGAGTGTGAAAGCTTTTTAGCCCTTTGGGCAAGGGTTTGCTGTGTGGTTACAGAAGAAGATTTCTTTTACATTCGTTGTGGTGAAGAAAGAAACCAAAAGCTGGATTACCTTGTGTAACAGGATTTCACAGAAATGTCTTCTTGAAAAACTAGCTCTGTCTTTTTTGCTTGATATGTCAATGTCTGTTACATCTCACTTCAGAATTTAAAGGAAACTGGTCATGAGAAAAACATGGAAGCTATCAGTTTCTGAAAAGAATTGTTAATTGTCTGTGATGCAATGGGCTTCAATGCTGTCACAGATCCAGAAACATTACAGTTTATCAGCGATTCTGAATTCATCCTAGACTTTCATTTACTGAATGCTTATTCTGAATCAGTATTTAAATATATTGAAGCCTGTCAACTAGCCTAACTAGCATTTTCAGAAGCCTAGCAATGTTTTTCACATGACCAGCGCACTTTAACCTCTTTCCGCCCGCACGGCGGGTTTTTACGGCCACATTGTGGCTCTGAATTGCCAGGAGGCCTCCAGGCCACTGGGGGGCGCACGAGCGTGCGCCGCGTCAGTCAGGTGTCGATGCGCATGCCTGGCGGCTGCGATGTCCGCCAGGCACCCACGATCGGCGGTCACGGAGACAGGGACGTGGAGCTCTGTGTGTAAACGTTTTTGATAGCTGTAAGCCATAATCATCAAAAGTAAAAGAAAAATTCTTGAAATATATCACTCTGTGTCTTTCACTTTTTGAATTAAATTACTGAAATAAATTAACTTTTTGATATTTAAATTTTATGAGATGCACCTGTACATGTTTAATCTATGTTGTCAATTTGGGATGTTGACACCTTGGAATTTTCACTGGTGTTGCCCTTGCCTATGTTTAAAATGTAATAATTCATATTAAAGTAAAACTATAGACAAAAGCTTTTTTTTTCATCAACAGAGTAAGGGAGTTTTAAAAATCCTGTCAGTTTTTTTCCCATCGGTGTCTAATTGGGGAGATTTACCTCCACTTTCTGTCTCGCTGAAAAAACAGGAAGCGAGCGGAAATCCTAAAAAATAATGGGAATCCTTTGGGGCTTCCCCGGTCACCAGAACTAGTGCCCGCGACCCACGGCTGGGCTTAAAGATCAACGTACATATACGTTTATGTGCCCAGCCGTGCCATTCTGCTGATGTATATGTGCGGTCCTTAAAGAGGAGTTCCACCTAAAAAAGGAACTTCCTCTTAACCCATTCCTCGCCCCCTTACATGCATGTAATTGGCATGTAATTTTTTTGGGGTGGGGAGTGAGGGCTTCAGGAGAAGGGGACTTCCTGTCCCACTTCCTCCTTCCGCCAAGGGGCTGGAAAGGCAATTAGCTTAATCGCCTTTTCACAGCCCCTCCCTGTAGGCGAGCACCTGTCCAATCGGACGGCGCCGCGCCGCTCGCGCATGCGCAGTGGGTGCCCGACCGTGAAGCCGAAAGTTGTCACTGCCGGGTGCCCACACTAGAAATTAAGACGCCGGCGAGGGGGGGCGAGGAGCGGAGCCCCGGCCGGCGCGTCGCTGGAGCCGTGGAGCAGGTAAGTGTCAGTTTATTAAAAGCCAGCAGCTACACTTTTTGTAGCTGCTGACTTTTAATAAACTTAAAAAATGGGTGGAAAACCCCTTTAAGTGGTTAAATAGCTTTATATTAGCCCTGATAAAGGAATAGCCGATCCTCAAAATGTGTCGGCTCAACTGGAACCTTTAAAAAAACACATTCCTAATAAAGATTGGAATGGTATAGTACATATTTTTGGACACAGGCTCTGTCCCTCCTGAAAGTGCTTGTATTCCTTTTGTTTTGCCCTCATCGTCTCTTTTGTAATCGGTGTTACTTCAAATCGGATTTCCAGCAGTACAAGCTTATGCTCATATTCCATGCATTGCACACATACTTCTAAGCGAAGAGGTAATGTTAGAGGTACTATTCCAGTTCATCATGCTCAAGTTTGTACGCAGATGTACACACAAACACCAATTAGCGTAAACACCTGGCACCCAGTGATGAATAGTCTTCAGCTTGTACTTGTATTCCTGAGACATGATCCACTGAACCTGCTTACCAGTGTATGACCTGGTTTTCCCCTGGACTTCGCATTGCTCTTGCCTTAACAATGTTCATCTGATCCCTCTGACATCGGGTTGTTTACTGGACTTGTCCGCCTGACGATCCTTTACTGCGCTGCCTGGCTGTTACCAACTTTGGCCTGCTTCTTGGACTTGCTCTGTCTGCTCACTCAGTCTCTCGTTGCCTGGATGTTGCTGGTCACTGCCTGTATACGGGCTCAGCTATGATCTCTTGCTCTGGTGCAAAGCTGCTTCAGCATCCTGTCCTGAGGACTGCGACCCCCAGCTTCATCCGCCTAAAGAGCGGACATTGAAAACCAGCTACTCTGTCACTCGTGTAACTCTGTACCCTCACACTCTCTGCCTCCCCCTTTAAGAGTGTTGGGCAGGAGGTGCAAAAGAGGCCTCAACAACATTCCATTTATCACCAGGTATGTGATAATTACCCAAAGACAGCATGCTGTAATTCTGCCATGGGGCTGTTCACAAAATTAGATGGGAACCATGTAAAAAAAATTCTAGGTAGCTTGAATGGGATTTCTGTTTTCAGCACAATAACCATATTCAGTGGATAGCATCATTACATCACTGATTGACTGTAGTTACTGCCTGAGGTTTCTTTTTTAAAAATGGATTAGTATAGCTGAGCATCAATAATACGGGAACACACTTCTGTAGCCAATGCGCTTCTTAGCCAAAAGGCACAGTTATTTAAACTATTGTTAATAATCATGTCTGCCTGTTAAATAAACCTGTAATTTTGCAGGCAGGATATGCCCAAGGCTTGGGAAATGGCAGTAGCTGCAATGTATAAGTTAACAAGCTGAAACTTTAGATACAAATTATTTCTCAAAGAAAGGGGGGGGAAACAAAAACATCATGTAGTCTTTAGTCAATTAAATGCAGATTAAAATAAATGGAAAATGTGTCTAAAATGTATGCATGCAAAGGCAATAAGCGAACAAGGGAATATACGAGCAAAGACTGTTATTTTTAGGATGGGGAAGAGTCGGCCAAGACTAGGATGTAAAATGTGAAAATGAGGATTGGCAAATAGGCTGTTCTTTAAATTCCTCTTCCACACATTGTTGTGATATTGAAAACGACGGCTTACAAAGACTTTTCTCCAAATACCAATAAACACATCCATCACATATGTAATCCATTCTTTTGAAATTCTAGAATCATGTTGATTTAGCTGGGAAAGTTGTCGCAAATTAAAGCCTGTAACCCAAGTACCTGGCACGGGTGACTTTCTGCAGCCAAGCCCTAGAAGACCAATGATCAACAGCACAGAATGTAAACAAACTTTAAGTGAACAAGTCGCCCCATGATAATCACATGATCAGATTTCTCAAAGGGAGGAGATGACATAAAATTGAAACTTATCCGTTTACATCCCAGACAAGATACTGCAACTCATTAAAGTGAAGTCCATGCTAAAACTAAAATCCCTAAAATCTATAGACACCCACGAACTAACACAAATCTATCTAGCCCTGTAAAGAAAATATCAGTATACATACCTTTTCTGAAGCCGATCCGACCTGACCCGATCCCACCCTGAGCTGTCAGCCGCGGCTTTGCTGTGGAGACAGGTGCAGAGGATAGGTCCGACAATGGAAACCCCATAGTAAGTCTATGGGTGACATCACTTCCCATTCATTTCACAGCCATTGTCGGTTGTGTCCTCTGCAAAGCTTCTACCACTGGAGATCGGGTCGGATTGGCTTCAGAAAAGGTATGCATTCAACTGGGGACACCCACACTAGTCACTTGATATCCGGGAGGCACCCATATCTAATCACCAGGGGATTATCTGGCTGTGGTTTTACTTCACTAGCCTACTTCCCTCCAAACATTGAAAGTTTGTTTTATACTTGCTAATAAGGCTTTAAGTAGCGTATATTTCAAGCTGGTGCTTATCGGCTCGTGGAAATGATATATACTTGGTACACTTCATTGCTGCTTTGGGATTGGATACACTAATCCCAGTGTTTGATATCATCATATTTGACAAAATATCTGATATACAGCCTTTTCCTCCTTCATATGGTCCAATTGGACTGAATGACAATTAGAACTCTTGGTATCCCTGATTATATTAGAGGTGAGATTCTCTCTCCTTCCATTGTAAGGCTATACAATTGCCTTATTGTTCTCATCTGGTGGGAAGGTTTTGACCTTGGTTCTGCAATCTGTCTTCATGTGGTGTCATCCCCTATTGGTCTCGGGGTTTACCAGCACCTACCCAAAAATTCCCTGAGGAAGCCAATATTGCAAAACGTGTTGACAAGAAGACATGAAGGAGCTTATGGATTCCAATTATTGATACTTCTACAAAATCAGTGTTCATACAATATTAGACATAATTCAATCCTAAGCTCTATGGCCATTTGGGTATTTGTTGACCTTGTTTGTTAGTAGGGTGTCTCTGTTTGTTACATGTAATTTTAAACTTTTGTAATAAAGATTTATATTTTTGCTAAATTACTGCCTTATGTTGTGTCCGCTATGCTTTGATGGAGTTTGTAAACTCATTCAATACCTTTACAGCTGATAAAAGCTAGGAATTTCCTCACTTTGAAAGGATATCCTCTCACTTTCTGTTCAGGCTATGGGACAGGAAGAGAAATCTCCACCATGGGACACCGATAACCTGATGCGGTTATAAACATTTTGCCTTTTTCTACTTTAAACTATATAAATGAAACCTGCCGGTTATACACCTTTATCAATGTTACATGGTTTGTCCCAACCTCTGTAATTGTCACCTTTGCTAAACAGCCAGGTCTGCATTTAAATGTGAAGAAAATATAAATAAAGACACGTAAAATAAAATAAAATAAAGGAATTCATATACTGAATAAGAGAATTATGGGTAATAACCACAAACTGTTATCAAAATACAATGAGGGGGATTTATTAATACTGTAAAAGCCAGAATCTAGGGTAACTGTTCATGGCAAACAATCAGCTTCTAGCTTTCACTTTCAAAGCCTAATGGACCAAGATGAAGCTGATTGGTTACTATGTATGTCCGCTCCAGGTTTTAGCACATTTCCCACCTCCCCCAATATGTTTCAATATATGTGCCTCAGGCAGAAGTGGTGGTCTTGTCATTAATCTTTTTACATCAGTGGGAGCTGATGCTTAACCATGACACCCAAGGCAGGTAGGTGGGGCTTCTGATCACGCAGGACCAAAATTGGTGGCACAGTGCTGATGCCATCAGGGGCCTGTCCTACTGACTACCGATCATCAGTAGTTGACCGTGATCCATCAGTGACAAATCAGTCACAGTTTTGGAGTCAATAAAGTATGCCCTAAAACAAGGCAGTTACACATATACTGTATGTGGCAGATTGGTGTTAAGGCTCACCCACCCTGTCACCACATAAATGCATATTGCTGTCATTAAAGAACTTAATAGGGGCTCCAAAGTAACCAAGGGATTAATTTCAAGGCTAACACAGATACTTGCAGACACAAGGTTCTGGCAGTTCAGCACTGCTGTTACCTTAGACTAGCAAACATTTGCCTGCTGGAGTATATGAAAAATCAGGTTAGAACTCTACAAAATAGCAGACAAAATAGCAAAGTGTATCCCTTTTCAATATAAAGGGGGGGGGGGGATATATGTACATGTAGAGACAAACTTCAAGAGTGACTCCAATTTTGGAAAAGGCAATACCCTCTGGGTGTTCAATGCACATTGTGAGATTTTTTTGGCAGATTCTTACCTGTTTCTGCTCTGAGGGAATAGCTCTTTTCAGATCATGTCTTGTGCAGAGTGAATGGGAGTGATTAAGTCATTATAAGCAGCTGATGCACTTTCAGGGTTCAGATTAGAAAATGTAAAGTGTTTGCAGTCCCTTAGAAGCGATTAACCCTTAGGGAGCAACCCACAAAAACGACATTTGTGTTGCAGAGGATGCCTAAAACCTGACTTGTAGCTTACTGAAGAGTTCTTCACCCAAACAGGAAATTACATTTTTGGAGGAGCTATTTACATCAACAGTGTACAATTTGCCTCCAGGCTACCATATTCCATGGAATTTTATAGAAAATTACAGCAGCTACAGTTTGAAAAGAAAATGTAATTTTTAATAACATGAAATTACAATAAATAAAAAGGAACTGTATATGCTATACTATTTTTTCTTGTTGCTATACTTGTTTACACAAAAGTGGAATTTCCAATGAAATACATATACAGTTTAGTATAGAAACCAGCATTGCTACCTGCAGCTAGGACTCCAAGTTTTACATCGTTCTCAATAAGAGATAGAAATGCCAACACAATTGTGAATTTCACAGCAAACATTTTGTCCACGTGACTGTTGCTCACAGCAACTGGATTTTGGTTGTTTAAAAAAAAAATGATGGCTGAAATTAGTTGCTACAAGCAATTCATTTTGTTCCTTCTTCCAGCACTCAGACATGATTCTCATTCTAAAAGAAATAACTCTTTAGTAAATTGATTTTGCTGCCTCTCCAATTGTCTTGTGGTTTTCCAGTGTGTTTTACTGTTTTCACTTGCAGGAGAGTCGAGTTTCAGTGCTCCCTCGTTGTAGAAGCTGTGTGCTGCTAGACTGCAGAGGCGCAGTTTCCTCAATATAAGTTAATATGAAATTATAGCTGTGAAAAACAGTCCATTCCATAAATCAGAACTATGCCAGAGAAGCCGACAATTAGAAGGAGCTGCTCGACATGGCGTTACATGGGAACTGCTGCCTAATGAGACCGTCCCACTCCTGTTCCTCCCGGCTGACTTGTCTTATGAAGTCTGGGTGGTCTTCCTCATGCTCGCGAGCCCCAACTGAGCTTGTAAATATCTTTTGCTAAGAGGTGGAACTTTTTGGTTTTCCCCTTTCCCTTGGACAAAGGATCTAAATTTTGGTCTTCTCGTTGCATAACCGCTGCTTGCATCCAAGCAGTTCATATTTCCTGGCCTTTAAACAAACAGGATCATTCTCGTACGTCCCAAGTCTTCCTCTGGCAGCGGCGGCTGACTACTCATCTGCCTAATCAATTCATGTGCTGTTGGACTCCTCTGAAAGGGTGCCATAGGCCGTGCTACATGCTCATCCAATTCAAACAAGCTGTATTTATTAAAGTGGTTCCTAGCGAAATGCCTGAGGAACCATGGAAGTCCTGTATAGAGCCCTAAACACAACTACTTGAAAGACTCCTGGACTGTCAGCAGAATCTAGAATTGGCAATGTGTTCCTTCGTTAGGATTCATTATACTTCATGCTAAGACGTTGCAGATATTTTGTCACTAGCACATTTATTAAATAGGAGCTGTGAGGAGGGAAACATACACTCCCGTTTCACGGGCTGAAATAAAACCAATTTCTGAATGATAATAAATCCTTTAACATTTAGAAAGAAAACTACTCAACAAAGTGCAAACTAGAACCATGTACAAATGAAGTAATAAAGTCAAACAAGCAGCTCACCTGTGTATTTGGTATTTAGGTACAGGCAAAGATCTGTACCCAAAAGATAAGCATACCTACTCTTCAAAAGATGTACAGGGGTTGACTTACTAAGGGCAAATAAACTATGCACTTTGCAAAGTCAGTTGCACTATGCAAGAACAGCTGGTCCAGAGCTTAGTAAATGAGCAGACACTCATGAGCGGACTTCAACCATCCAATCATGTGCAAGCAAAAATGCTATTTTTTTTGCTTGTTTTTTTACCTTGCACGTGATTGGGTATTTTTGCAAAGTGAATCTTTACCTCACTTACTAATCTCTGGAGCAACTGCTCTTGCAGAGTGCAGCTGCACTTTGCGATGTGCACAAACGATTTGCTTTTAGACAGTAGCCGTCCTTATCTCCACTAAAATGAGGAACACTAGCGCCCACCTTCCATTTAATATTCTTAACCCACGCTAAGTTGTCCTCAAATCACATACAGTACTTACCCGCTCAATAAATTCAGCGGGATGCTGCTGTGATCTGCATTTCGCTGCCACACAATTGAATTGACACGTATAGGACACATCACTGTTTAAAGTGGTTGTAAAGGTTCAGGTATTTTATTTATTTATTTTTAATAACAAACATGTCATACTTACCTCCACTGTGCAGTTCGTTTTGCATAGTGGCCCCGAACATTCTCTTCTGGGGTCCCACGGCGACTATCGCGGCTCCCCCCCGCATTAGATAACCCCCTCTGGGAAGCTCCTGAGTCATACACTTGGAGTCCATAGACACCGACTGTATGACTCGCCCCGCCCCCAGCGCTCGCATCATTGGATTGGATTCGATTGACAGTAGCGGGAGCCAATGGCTGCGCTGCCATCAATCTATCCAATCAACGCAGAGACTCCGTGGAGAAAGATGCGCAGAGCAGGTGAACTGGCTCAGGTAAGTAAAACAAGGGGGCTGTGGGGCCAGTGATTGCCAGGTATTTTTTCACCTTAATGCAAAGGGTGCATTAAGGTGAAAAAAACACAAACCTTTACAACCACCTTAAAGGGTCACTAAAGGAAAAACATGTTTTGCTGAAATGACTGTTTACAGGGTATAGAGACGTAAAAGTTAACTGATTCCTTTTAAAAATGATTAAAAATAGATTAAATTCAATCATTAATGTGCCTGCAGTTTCACTTTCGTTTTTAAACTGGTTTCATGTTCCTGTGAACTAGAGAGACACACAGAACAAAAACAAACAAATCCAGGGCAGTGTTTTGTTTTTAAAATGAATCTGAGTGGTTCTGTTAAGTTTTAGACACACAGTAATGACAGCTTAGACCACCGTGAAAAGATCCCAGTACCATGGTTATAAGGAAACAGCCAACCAGGAAGTGTGGAGATCAGAGCAGAATTACAGCTACTTCAAAGCAAAAACGAACAATAAGGACATGAAACCAGTACTGCAGTAAGGTTAAGGAAGCCATTTAGCTAAAAAAAAAAAATTCCTTTAGTGATCCTTTAAGGAAAATACTTTTGCACAGCTATCACGCCATTTACCTATTCTCAACCTGTCTCTTAGTGGGGACAGCACTGACAGCAGCGGCTCAAACACATTACCATTTGAAAACCAAGGTGCGAGTGCACATCAACAAAAATATATTGTTATGGGTGTAAAACATATAAAAGTGCTCCACTTTAGCCTTCACCCAACGCTTAAAAACACTGGAAGCACCAGTCCTTCACCAATGGTAAAAATTAGGGCTGTGGAAATTAACTATTAATTCATCGATTAATCTTTAATTTTTTTGATCGATCAACATTTTTTTGATCGATCAAAATTATTTTGATCAATCAAAATTATTTTGATTGGTACTCACCTCTCTGCCGGCTTCCGGGCCTTCAGGGAGTTCCGTCGGAGATCCGGTGGCGTCACAGACACCGGCGGGGCTTGCCGTGTCCATCTAAAGGGCTCCTTTGCTGTGCCTTCATATCTGCATACCGGCGGGACCTTACTATCTGCCACACGCAAGGGCTGTTACACTTCCCTCTATCATCCTGGGATTCTACAACCATCCACTGGGAGTTGTGATAGTTCCCTTCATGGGACATCTACATGCCGACGGACTGATTTTAACTTCTCCTCATCTGGATTCAGCAGTGGCATCGTTGTACACATTTTTATACCAGTATCATACTTAGCTACATGTTTTTATGACTGCTTTTGTTACCATTTTTACAGTTTATGTAGCTACATCGAATTTATCTCCAGTGCAATATTTATTTTGTTACCTACTTGAAGACTATAAAAGTTTTAATGCTATTCCCATCGAGCGCTGCCTTTGTGTGTTTTTTGTATCCTGCTATCCATTTTTCCAGTGGTTGGTAGCTGCATTGGGAATAAGCCTGCAAAGAGGAGATCAGCTAAAAGTAGTTGGATCTGTATGTGCGTTATAATAATCGAAATTAGTCGATTAATCGATTAAAAAAAATTGATTAATCGAACACAAACATTTTGGTCAGTAACAGCCCTAGTAAAAATACATACTCACCAGAGGAATATGCTGTCTGTCTATCTGGTGAGTGTGCATTTTGTCATTGGTGAAGGATTGGCACTACAAGTGTTTCCAAGCGTTGGGTGAATGCTGAAGTGGAGCACTTTTAGATGTTTTACACCCATAACAATATGAACTGTTTATTTTTGTTGTTCTGAGAAACTTCGGTTTATGGTCACTTTTTTGTGGACACTTCTTATTTTAGCGCTGCATTTTTGTTATAGTTTGGTTATTGGTGTACTATATATCAACAATTATTATACGCGGCTGTTTAAATTTCCCTGAAAGAGCGCCGACTTCATTTTACTATTAAACCCGTCATTGTGGAGCAGGGAACTGCACCTGAGCCTTCTGGACACGAGAATATTCCAGGATTGGACACACAAGAGTTAAACGTTCAGTGTATATGTGGCCTAGTTATGCTGAAGCACAACTACAGGACAGTGTCTCAAGAAGGACCTTCATGGCTGGATCACCATTTTTTAAAGGGGTTGTAAAGGTACGATTTTTTTCTTAAATAGCTTCCTTTACCCTAGTGCAGTCCTCCTTCACTTACCTCATCCTTCCATTTTGCTTTTAAATGTCCTTATTTCTTCTGAGAAATCCTCACTTCCCGTTCTTCTGTCTGTAACTCCACACAGTAATGCAAGGCTTTCTCCCTGGTGTGGAGTGTCATGCTCGCCCCCCTCCCTTGGACTACAGGAGAGTCAGGACACCACCAACACACAGCTCCTTTCTCTATCTGCAATGTAGAGAGAGTCCTGACTCTCCTGTAATCCAAGGGAGGGGGCGAGCACGACACTCCACACCAGGGAGAAAGCCTTGCATTACTGTGTGGAGTTACAGACAAAAGAACAGGAAGTGAGGATTTCTCAGAAGAAAGAAGGACATTTAAAAGCAAAATGGAAGGATGAGGTAAGTGAAGGAGGACTGCACTAAGGTAAAGGAAGCCATTTAGGAAAAAAAAAATTGCACCTTTACAACTCCTTTAATGAAAGCATGTTGAAATAAAGACTAAAAAACGACTTTTGAAACTAAATTAAAGCGTATATGGAAATTTAGTGATTGTATTTATATTTAAAGTAGATCTAAACCCAATCATTCATACCATTTAGATATTATTACACAGAACAGTGCAGAACATCCCTGTCTAGAAAAAAGTTTGGGTTGCTTGTCGATCTTTATCAGGGGCTCCAGAAAAAAAAAAGTAACAGGGGAAAAAAGCCTGGCAACACACCAAGAGAGTAAGATGAAAGAGATGACTGCGCCGCAAAACCCAAGATGCCTTGTCTCACCATAAGTCTGAGCTTGTTTACTGTACGTTTTTCCTACTAAGCCACAACAATGGCATTTCCATGACTGAACATTCTACTTAGAGATGGAAGTGCCAAGCTTCTGTCAGAACACGTACATGATCATAAGAAATTCAAAGGCAATGGACCCAAACTGTTTCTATGGCAACTATGCCACGTCTGCTATATGGCATGTTGCAAAATACGCTATGGAATTATAGAAAAATAGGCATAATACATTCATAGAATGCATGAAGGTGAAAAGCCTTGAGACTTTACAACCACTTTACAATCATTTTAAACACTAACGCATTTTGCCCACAGGTGAGAATGAGCCCTGACCATTTTTGTTACCAACTTGTGAATTTTGAGGAAACCTAAAGTGGAACTTGACTATCTTAACATTGGCTATTTTTAAGCCTCATGCTGCAGCATTAGTAAATAGATAGGAAAGTATATTAAATTTAATGGTTATAAACTTTTTTCTCCAGTAACTTCCTAATTGCCAGGCCTGATGTCATACTTCCCATAAGCCTACAGCAGGGAAGGAGGGTTTTCTCAGCCAAGCACACCCTAATGTCTGTATGCTTGAGCTAAGGGCAGATTGATTCCACAACGTTAATGCTGCACACATCTTCTAACCTTACTCAGCCAGAAATGCTAGGGGATGTTTCTCAAAGTGATTTCTTAGCAAAATAAAGCATGGAAACACGGACGGGCAAGTTTGCTTTGAATATTATAAATTAATTAAATGGCATTTTTGATTTGTGGTGTTCAGATGCAGTTTAGTTTCACTTTAAGGTGGTACTGTGTTCAGTACTGCTCCCTCATTCTCTTCATAGGCTCATCAGACCTCACCATCGTCACAGATCCCAATTCTGCACTGCACTGTATGTTTTAGATAGAATAGGGCAGGGCTCAAAATTTCAAGTCTTGAGCCACTAGCCAGGCCCTCAAGGGTTACTCGCCACCAGTTTTCCCGTCCAACCCCTACCATGCCCCGCCCCTAATCACGCCCTCGTAAATTATCTCCTGAAATGACACTTAAATGTTTTATGCAGAATTGAGTTACAAAAATAAATATTAACAACTTTACCAGTTCCCCTCAGCACAGCCTCACCTGTGCCCATCAATGCAGGCTCATTGTGCCCCACATTACAGCCTCATTGTGCCCCACATTACAGCCTCATTGTGCCCCACATTGCAGCCTCATTGTGCCCCACATTGCAGCCTCATTGTGCCCCACATTGCAGCCTCATTGTGCCCCCCATTGCAGCCTCATTGTGCCCCCCATTGCAGCCTCATTGTGCCCCCCATTGCAGCCTCATTGTGCCCCCCATTGCAGACTCATTGTGCCCCCCATTGTAGACTCACTGTGCCCCCCATTGCAGACTCACTGTGCCCCCCATTGCAGACTCACTGTGCCCCCCATTGCAGACTCACTGTGCTCCCATTGCAGACTCCCTGTGCCCCCATTGGTGGCCAGATCATGACAGGAGGAAGAGGAGAGCCACGGGATCACCGAGCGGTATAGCCCGCTGTAACAGCTTACATTGAACTTTCCTCCGCTCTGTTCACTCTCACACACAGCCCCGCCTCCTCCTAACCCGCGCCTGTAATAGACAGAACACCTCCCAGCATTGGTGCCGCATTCTGTCTATTAAGCCCTGCTCTAAGGTACATTTAATTAACTTTCTGATTTAAAGATAAATGCAGTGTTTCCTGGTTAGACTTGGCAGTTTACTTGTTGCCTGCAATGGTTCCCCAATTAAGGTTTTAGCATAGTAGTAATGTTTCCTGGGTTGGCAGTTTGCCATTTTTTTTTTACTTGAGCGATATGATTTTCCGATCAAATACAGTAAATTGCTGAGATTTTTTACATTAGGAAGCTGGCAAAAACACCTACACATTTCTGTTGCAGGTAATTAGCCACCCTGACAACCTTAAATATTAAATGCGCCTCACTGCTTCATTGCATGATGTGGAGTGGGGGGGGCGAGCACTGCCTGCGGGGTTGATCGGGAGCTGTTCTCCCAGCGATCATCCCATGGCAGAGGTAGAGGAGAGGACCTGGGCTGCCTGGGAGTGGGGGGGGCGAGCACTGCCAGCGGGGTTGATCGGGAGCTGTTCTCCCACTGTTCACTCCGTGGCAGAGATCATGAAGGTAGAGGAGAGCCGCGGTATCACCGAGCGGTATAGCCATAACAGCCTTACCTTGAACTTTCCTCCGCTCTGCTCGCTCTCGCACACATCCCCGCCTCCTCCTAACCCGCGCCTGTAATAGACAGAACACCTCTGAGCATTGGATCCGCATTCTGTCTATTACAGGCGCGGGTTAGGAGGAGGCGGGGCTGTGTGTGATAGCGAGCAGAGCGGAGGAAAGTTCAATGAAAGGCTGTTACAACGGGCTATACCGCTCGTTGATACCGTGGCTCTATCCGATCGTGTGTACAGAAATGCTAATCAAAACACAACATTAGCAGAAGTTGCCCAAAGGGTGGCGCTAAAGATCTGAAAAACCATGTTGTTTCATGTTTGTTGGCCAACAATTCTTTGCCGTTTGTATGCAATACAAGTTCATGACCAACACCCTTCGGACAAAAGTCCTACGCTTTGTCCGATGGAAATCCAATCGTGTGTATGAGGCTTTACGCTAACCAATAATTGCCCAATCATTTCAAGAAATGCTTAGATATGCAAGAATCAGCTGTATTGCTTTTAGCATCTCTTTTGGGAAGCATACATATACCCCTACAACATAACTGCAAAACCATGGACAGTGTGGGATCAGTCATGTAACAATGTCAAACACTTTCACAGAAATATAATAGCAATGGGACAGTCACTTTTTCTTTGCAGTTAGCAGCAGAGCTATGCAATAGCCCAAGACCTACATGTATTTTGTTTGTGTTTTCCAGAAAGAACATTCTGTGTAGTGGAGGGGAAAAAAAAAATAACCACATTTTCACAGTACATGGCTATAAAAACCTGCAATTGACTTTTTTGGATTCGTTTATGTTACCTATTTTCGTCCACCCAGAAAACAGCAACAATGTGGTCAAGAGAACCAAAATGTAGGTCCCTACTGCAGATTAATATGGAGGTACAGTGTTGTTGCTGGCATTCGCGCCCACTTTGTAGGTGGGAAGGAAAAGAAAAGAGTCCTTTCTACTTTGCCCGAAACAGGCACCGCTCTCTGGTAGGGACGGCTCTGTCTTCTAATTAGTTAGACTCCTGGACTGAAATGAAGACGCTACAAGCCGCAGCACACAGCAAGGGCCAGGATACTGATAATAAAGATAGAAAACTATGTTTATGTTTTGCGATAGCGATCACGGTCCATGCAACAGCCAACGATACAGTTAAGCCTCTGGAGAACAAGCATAAAACATACATTTTCTGCTTTTGCCCAATCACTCAAAGAAAACCCCTGAGAAACTTGCATTGATGACTTGATTTTAAAGATACATGCTTCAATGCTGTCACCCTCATTCTTCCTCCACGGTCAATGAGCCTTGTAACAAGTATGCAGTGCAATATTTCCGATGGTTCAGAATTCACACATTACATCAGCAACTCATTAGGTAAGGATTAAATCCAAATAATGTTTCACTCCTTGTTTCCAATACCTTCAAAGGCATCTACATTGAGATGAATGAGGTGGAGATAGTGAAAATTAATAATCCAAAAAAATAGACTAAAAATAATAATTAATAGTCAACACATTAATATCAATCCAATAGTGTCATAAAACAGTGATAACTTGACAGTGATAAATCCGTAGGAAGGACCAAAAAAACACACAGTGTAAAATCTGAGTGATAAATAATGTTAAAAATAAACATCAATGTTTGTGAATAAATAATTTTCAGAATAAAAAATATTATATATATAAAAAAAATATAATATGATATAAGCAAAAAATGTTGAGTAAAAAAGATTGGTAAAAAAATGTGATAAATAATTTCAAGTTAATTAAAGTGTTTCAAGTCAACCTCCAAAAGTAGTGGAAAGTTCCAAAAGAAAGGTGCAAGAAAAACTTATAATAAGGTGCCAGTCCAAACTCTTCCAAAAAAAAGTGTAAATAATAATTAAATAAGTGCTGCCATCCACCGCACGAAATTCCAGTGTAGTTTGTGCAGACTCGTGAAGATAATTCCAGCCTCTCACCTCAAAACAGGTTAAACCAGCCTGTTAGATGTATTGAAGGATTCCAGCAATGTAAACTCTATGGGTCACTCCAAAACGTCCACCAAGGGTAAAGCTCCAGACCACTCACATGAAAGTAAATGTAAACTCCATAGTGTAATAGGTTCAACACAATTTTAATAGTGGTTAAAACAAGGTATTACACTCACATTTACCAGGAAGTAAAATCAGCATGCAGCGAATGTTTGTATGTAAAGAAGTAGATCTCCGCTCTCGGCCGCGAGCGGAGATGACGTCACCGTCGGCACTTTCCTTCACCTGACGCGTTGCGTAGCAGATCAACGCTACTTAGTCATAGGTATTTATTTAATTATTATTTACACTTTTTTTTTTTGGAAGAGTTTGGACTGGCACCTTATTATAAGTTTTTCTTGCACCTTTCTTTTGGAACTTTCCACTACTTTTGGAGGTTGACTTGAAACACTTTAATTAACTTGAAATTATTTATCACATTTTTTTACCAATCTTTTTTACTCAACATTTTTTGCGTATATCATATTATATTTTTTTATATATATAATATTTTTTATTCTGAAAATTATTTATTCACAAACATTGATGTTTATTTTTAACATTATTTATCACTCAGATTTTACACTGTGTGTTTTTTTGGTCCTTCCTACGGATTTATCACTGTCAAGTTATCACTGTTTTATGACACTATTGGATTGATATTAATGTGTTGACTATTAATTATTATTTTTAGTCTATTTTTTTGGATTATTAATTTTCACTATCTCCACCTCATTCATCTCAATGTAGATGCCTTTGAAGGTATTGGAAACAAGGAGTGAAACATTATTTGGATTTAATCATTACTATCCATACGTTGCTGTGCGATATTTGGCATTTTAGTTATTTTAGTTATTTTTGGCAAGCGCCTCTATTTACCCCCAATTTACATATGTCTTCTGGTGCGTGAGCACTATTTTAGTAGTGGCTGTTGCTTTTAGATTTTAGTTGATATTTTAATTATTTACAGTTAGGCTGGTTTTGCGCATTGGTTCCCCCCATACACATCATTAGGTAAGGAATGTTAGCATGGACAGTCAGCAACATCAGCTTTCACATATCTACTGTGGGCAGCAACTAACAATTATTTTCATAAACAATTAGTTTGGTGGTTATGGTTTTGATTGATCTGATAAAAACCTAAAAATAAGCGTGGTGTAACATTTGGTTATCACATAAATTAAAATGTTTCTAAAAGCAGAAGTTTTTTATCTTAATGTATTTTATGCATGAAGATAAGAAAACCTTATGTGTGCAGCAGTCGTCCTAATACTTACCAGAGTCCCATCTCGATCCAGCGATGTTGAACGAGAGGCTTGGTTGTCCGTGACTTGCCCTCCTGATTGACTGAGACACAGTAGTGGCTAACATTGGCTCCTGCCAAAGCCAGTCAGCCAATAAGGAGAGATATGGGGCGGGGCTGAAAAACAGCTTCACGTCTGAATGGACACACAGAGCAGCGGCTTGGCTTGGGTGCCCCTGTAGCAAGCTGCTTGCTGTGCGGGCACTTGGCAGGAGGAAGGGGCCAGGAGCACCAACCGGGGGTGATCTGGCTGCTCTGTGCAAAACCACTACACAGAGGAGGCTCGTATAACAGGTTTGTTATTGTTAAATAAAAAAAAAAAACAAGACTTTAGTATCACTTTAACCACTTGACATTATATTATATATTATATATATATATATATATATATATATATATATATATATATATATATATACATACATACACACATATGTATATATATATATATATATATATATATATATATATATATATATACACACATATATACACACACACACATACACATACATACACCCTTTTTTTTTGTAGTAGTAGTAGAGGCTCTAGAGAATAAATTTATGGGTGCTGCAATTTTACGTTAATGTTTACTTTTAAAGCATTAAAGTAACGTTTACATTACTTTATTGCATTTTTTAGGGTGTGCCCCCCAAATCTTTGTCTTTCTTTGGCAATTTTTTACGTCACACGGTATTTGTGTAGCGTGCAATGGTGACAAACTGTGTAAATGTTACTATAAATAGGCGATGCTTAAAAAGGTTACCACTTTAGATTTATACAGGAGGTCTGGTGCTAGAATAACTGCCTGTGATCTGATGTTCGCGATGATACCTTACATGTGAGACAATTGCTGTTTGCATGCATGCGAGACGACACGTGTGTTCGCCTTTGTGTGCAAGCATGGAGGGGAGCCGGGAACTTTACTTTTTTTTTATTATTAATTATTTATTTTTACACCGTCGCTTTATTTTTATTTATTTTTGTATCACTTTTATTGCAGTTACAAGTAAATAATCCTTGTGACATCAATAGGAATGTGACTCTGTATGGAGAGATCTGTAAGACCTATAAGACCCCAGATCCCTCCTTTGCCCTCAGTAGCATTCAAAACACCAAGATCGGTGTGATCAAATGATTTTCTTTTATAAAAATGGTGAACCGGAAGTGATGCAAGATCCTTGCTTCGGAGTTACTCCATCAAAGAGATGAACGTAACCGATCCATTTTTTGTTTGACTCTTTGATCAACCGGAAGGACAGGAGATCCAGATAAAGCTTCAGAAGGCTGTGCCGGTGGGGAGGCATCAGCTCCCGCTGCTTGTAAAAGCAATCCAGCGGCTAGTTGGTCTCTAGAATTTCTCTTACAAGAGAGCCGACCCTCTGCTCTAAAAAGACAGGCATCATCCAGGTATACCCACTTGAAGTCTAGCGATGTACGGGTACATTGCTTGGTGGCAAATGGTTAAAAATTATATATATATATATATATATATATATATATATATATATATATATATATATATATATATTTCGGGAATATCTATATGCAGTGGTAAGCATAAACCACCAGTTATATGGTTATGAAACAAAATATCAAATCCATGTTTAGAATAATAGAAGAGATGTATATACTTATAGAAGTTTAATCTGGTACATATCAAACTGAAATCAAAACTTAAAAAAAAAAAAAAAAAAAAAAAATCTTAAATTAAAAGACCAGCCTTTGATGTACTATACCTGTATCCATCCATGATGAAGCGAGCATGATCTTGCGAAATGCGTTGGGTACTTTTCATGCCTGTGTACTTTACAATTAAAATTTTATACCATGATACGTGTAATAACATTTTTTACTGTATGTATCATTTCAGTGGCCTGGATATGATGCATGTTGTTTATGTTTGCATGACAATTTTAATACATTTTGAGACTGCATTTACTCTGTCATTTGTTGGCTAACTGCATTCACCCCATTTAAAGTCCCGGGGCGATTTCCTGTTTTTTTTTTTTTTCATATATTGGGGGTCTTAAAGCGATTAATGTTATGCGCATGTGCATTTCAAAATCAAATGTTAAATTCAAAACATTGACATTGAAATAATAAAAAAAAAAATTTCATGCAAAATTTGTTGAATCCATATTGGGATGGATGAACCCTTTTTCTGAATTTCTGTACAAACAAAATTCTACTGGCACATGGGCTGCTTAAAGTGGAACTAAATTGCTCCTGGATCCAACACCACTCTTCTGTGCCACTATTTAAGAACCTGAGTGGGTGCAGATGTGCCGCTGGTCTCTTCTAGGCGCTTGGGAGCTGGAAGAGACCAGATGCACTTTTGTGCACTCTAATACGTGGCACCAGCTTCTGGTGGATGGGCAATAAAATGCCCAGCAGGATACGTAAGCATGTGTAGAAACACACTGCAGAGATGCAGCTTAGTAACCCATCGTCTCCTGGGATAGCAGAGACGTAGAAATTCCAGGAGACAGCAGGGCATGGCCTAGGCTGGACACCAGGGAGTGCTACCATGCAGCACAAAAAGACAGTTAATGGTAAAAATCTGAATACATTTAATTAGCATTTGTGTGGGGGGGGGCAAAATAAGCTTAAGGCCCCTTTCCCATGGGGTGGATCAGTTTTGACAGACTCTGCTTGCCCAGCGGGGATCGCTCAGCTGATTTCCGCTGAGCAGGTATATGACACTCTCGTCTCCGCTCACTGTGCCGAGACCGACCTGTCAGAGCCCCGCTCTCCTCTATGGGGGGGGACAGGATATAAAACGGACAGCTTATCATTTTTCATCCGATTCAACCAGCTGGACGGACGGCGAACGTATCACCATACATCGTTTTCAGCGATTTTGATGGTTCGGATGTCAGCGGACACATGACACACCTGGCTCTGCATGCTTCTTCCAGGTCAGTGACTAAAAAAGTATTGATGCCAGAGAACTATGCTACTAGAATTCTTTGAAGGAGGTCAGCAATGGCATCCTCCAAATCTCTCAGTGCAGCTTTCTTTTAAGGGGTTAAATCTGAGGAATGTTAAACAGGTCAGAAAACTGCAATACAAACTCAAACATGCATGTTATTGCACACAATGTAAAAAATTGTGGTAGATGGCGCACGATTATCAATGAATCTAATAATGATCAATGGTAAAATGGCATATGGTCCATAAAAATGCAAAGGGTTTGGTCAATAGTCCAAAAAAGTGGAAGTCCCAAAGGTCCAGAAGCCTTGTCGAGGCTTCTGAAGGTACTGGACCTTTGGGACTTCCACTGCTCCTGTGACATCCAGCGCCCCCACGCTCCTGTGTTAGCGGATTGATACCTATGAACTGCTGACCACCCCAGTGACATCGGGTCGGCCACCATTATCTACATGCCCTTCTTACTTGTGATGCTTGTGAGTAGTCACTTGGCTGTTCGTTTAATGTCATTCTTTATTAAATTTCATGTTTACTGCACTTAGATGGGCACATCTCTCTTTCTTTCATAATGTTATTGCACACCGTGTGCAGTCAATGCATGAAAATATAGCCATGTACAAGCCCAATTCTATTCATGTCATAAGCTGACCATTTACAATTCACATCCTGTAAAATTGTATGTGATCGATTATACTGCTTTTTTTTTCCCCACTTGCCAGACCCAAAGCATAATTTGCAAACACGACTTGGTAAAATTCTCCCAAGCAGTCACCTTGGGAGAGGAGGGGTTGGCCTTTTTATTCATGGCCAGTGCACGGCGGGTCAGCCTCTGATGTGGGAGCAGACGAGAAAGGAACAATATTATTTCTACTGTAATACTGTTGGGTAAACTGTGTCAGAGAGCTTCTGTACATGGGTCCAACTGGTAATAATTCATCAGCGTATACAATGAAAAGAGGGCTTTTTCTCCAAGTCTATTAAAAAATCAGCAACCTTTCCTTACCCTACAGAAAATAAAATGGGACTTAGCAAAAATAAATACATGGAAATAGCTAAATTAACAGCAGATAAGAATCATTGGTCCACCTGGTCCCTGGTTTTTAGATATCTGCCCCACCTTCATTCTGAAAGCCAACTGCATCAAAAAAGTTTTTTTTTTTTTCAAAGTTTGCATAACCCACTAGCTTTACATATTGCTTAGAGAATTCATGGTTGTAGTCGTTGCCCCTCTCTCCACAATGAAGGATGTCCTATTTATGCTTTTATTCTACAATATGGAAAGAAAGTCGCACGAGTCCCCCATCAACACAGACAGTGTTAACAGAGGAATCCCTCCTGCAGAGACATTGTTTTCTACTGGCGCAGGCGGCCAGGGGAAGCCATCCCTGACGGGAGAAGGCAGGGTAGGGAGCGGTCTTGCGATCGGAGGATCTGCAGATTAGGTAAAAATATCTCCGCTCATGGGGGAAAAAAATCCCAAAGTTCTTGAATGGTTCATTTGAAGGTTAGGTTACTAGCCTGGTCTTGAAGAGGTAGGCTCCAGGGCTGTTATAGTACATTCCTTAACCACTTGGCAAACCAATGACATAGGTCTATATATCAGGTGTTGGAAAACTCAATTTGCACTTTAGGTCCTTTACTACTAGAACAACAGAAAAGAGAATAAGGATGCTTTACAGAGTATGCACCTTAAAAAACAAGTCTACAAGGCAGGCCCCATACTTCAATTCTGACAAGTTCCCTTTAAAATGTTATGGTTAGATTGATGGTCATGTTAAGTGTTCAAAGTTAATTTAAAGCCAACCACAAAAACACCAAGAATATTCAGCTACATTGTTGCTTCCTCACTGCCCAAGCCGTTGGTGCCCCAATGAATAAAGTACCACTATTGACATCTAGAAGATTCAATTTTTTATTGCAGTTGTATCCATTTCTGTTAAGAAGCACTCAAACATTTTCCTTGAATTAAACTTATCCAACTAGAATTAGGTTAGGAACTTAGGACCCATAAAACAGGGCCATGAACGCATACAATAACTGGATCAAAAAGCAATAACCACTTTACAACAGTCCCTTGCTTCAGCCTATACTAGAACTCTGGACTGGCATGGCACATGGTCTTGACCACATAAAACACTAAGCAGACATCCAAGTGCATCAACAGTACAGCTTTACCAGAAACATACATCACCCAAAAGGAGTCTTTTACAAATCATATTGTTCTAAACAATATATTGTAGCACAATATTATAGCATATACAATTGCCACACAAGCCAAGCCAGTCAATCTGCAGCGCTGTACATTTTCTGTAAAATTTTAAGCAATATGGAAGCCAATATGGTGTAGAGAACATCCCCAGAAATTTAATTTTGTTCTTGTCTGATTGACTAATATCCCCAGAAGTCTGCACTAAGATACAAGTACAACTCTGGGCATCCTCTGCAACAGAAATTTCGTCTTTGGTGAGATACTGCCAAAAGGTTAATTACTTCTAATCCGATTTAAACACAGCAACTTTTCTCATTAGAAACTCCAAAGTATATCAGCTGATTATAATTAGTCACTCCTGTTGAGGCTGGGTTCACACTACTACACTACTTTCATCCTACTTTGCTCTGCTACATTGGTCCTACATTTATCCTACATTTGGTCCTACATCCATCCTACTTTCATGAACAGGATACTTTGATCCGACTTTGTGATAGTCTGACTTGTTCTTTGACCAATCAAAACAATCCCAGAGTGAGATAAATTCCTTTTACTGCTGCTGTAATCACATGTCGGATGTCAAAAGTCGGATCGTTAGGACACGGCTCCTACTTTGGTCCGACTTCAATGATATTCAATGGGCTGAAGTAGGATCAATGTAGGACCAAAGTAGTACAGGGAGCATTTTCAAAGTCGGACCGACTTGTGTAGGACCAGTTAAGACAGCTCTCATAGGGAAACATTGGTTTTCACACGTCATGCTACATGAGCTCCCAATGTAGGACCGTTTGTCGGACAAGTGTGAACCCAGCCTCAAAATCAGTATCCAAAAGATACAGCTAGGAATCTGAAACAAATCTTGTTTTTTTTCTCAACAAAAGAGGATGTATTCTTAAAATATATATTTTATTTTATTTTTTCAATTAGGGAGGGCAAATCCCCTGGCCTATGGCAGATGTATAATAATGGGAACCCTTCC
This sequence comes from Rana temporaria, assembly GCF_905171775.1. NCBI lineage: Eukaryota > Metazoa > Chordata > Amphibia > Anura > Ranidae > Rana > Rana temporaria. The sequence goes on from NC_053492.1 coordinate 57,885,239, forward strand.
ATTCTAAAAAAGAAAGGAACTGAGAACATTAAAGCAGAACTAACCTCTCTCAAACAACATTACTAATCTAGCATTAAAGGATTAAAGATTGTTAATCGATGGGAAAGTGAAAAAAAACAGCAAAAAACCTGGGCCAAAAAGTCAATAAAAATCAAAATTCAACGTGAGTAAAAGTCCAAGAAAATGTGTGACGAACAAATTCCAGAGTCCGCTGAAAATTCACCAGTGACATAGATTAAAAAACAATAAGTGATCCCTCCACCACTATAGGATTGGCCACTCTCACCTTTAGGCATGGACTCCTGTGTTACCAGGCAGTCATGCAAGCAGAAATGAAGATACACCCGATGGCAAGTTGTCTTATCAGGTCCCTCAGTAATCTACAGCAGGATAATAAACCCTTTTTTTATTCATACACCTTTGCCATTCCCCTGTCGGTGGTTGACATTAGTGGAGGCTGCAGATAACACCTTCAGTCCATAGCGCAGAACTTTACTTTTTTCCCTCTTCAACAATGCAATTTTGCTGCAGTCCCAAGGCTGGTCAGGCGGTAGACAGCGGCCAGTAGCAGAATCCTTGGACAGTCCAATGTTAGGGCAGGAAGCAAGTGCAGTCTAGTTACCAATCCAAGGGCCAATTCAATCAGAAATTCAAAGAGTAATCCAAATGCCAGGCAAAGATCAGCAACAAGGGACTCCAAGGTACTAGCAGGGACTGTCCCTGCTAGTACCTTGGAGTCCCTTGTTGCTGCGGATTACTGAGGGCCTGATAAGACAACTTGCCATCGGGTTTATCTGCATTTCTGCTTGCATGACTGCCTGGTAACAGGAGTCCATGCCTTAAGGTGAGAGTGGCCAATCCTATAGCGGTGGAGGGATCACTTATTGTTTTTGAATCTATGTCACTGGTGAATTTTCAGCAGACTCTGGAATTTGTTCGTCACACATTTTCTTGGACTTTTACTCACGTTGAATTTTGATTTTTATTGACTTTTTGGCCCAGGTTTTTTGCTGTGTTTTTTCACTTTTATCGCATCATTTGAATTTTATGCGCTGCACTAACCTTTATAATATGTATTTTTCTGGATCTTGCGATTTTCCTTAAGTGTTCAGCTTGCATTTATTTGGGGAGGGGATCTATTTATTTATTTGACACCTATTGCACCTTTCGCTATTTGAAATCGATAGGAAAGTACTGTATATTATATATTTTTATTATTTTTTATTTCCTTAGTTACTTTCTGGCCTAGGTCAAAATGTCATACATCCCAAGAGGTTTAATGCCTTTTTTTCATCTGGAGAAGGATTTCTCTCACCCTCCCTCCCTGCATGCATGCATGCATGAGCTAAGGGCAAATGGATTCCAGGAAATAAATGCTACATGAATCATTTGCCCTTCTGCAAGATGGCCACAGCTAGAAATGCTAGGGGGAGTTTTTAAAAATGATTTCTCAACCAAATAAAGCATGGAGACTTTGATGGATTGGTGAGTTTGCTTTGAATATTAAATTTGCTTTGAGTTTGTGGTGCTCGCATGCAATTTAGTTCTGCTTTAAGTTAGCAATATATATACTTAGACCCCTTTCACACTGAGGTGCTTTGCAGGCGCTATAACACAAAAAAATAGTGCCTGCAAAGCGCCTTGAAAGAGCCGCTCTTCTGACTGCAGTGTAAAAGCCTGAGAGCTTTCACACTGGAACGGTGCACTGGCAGGATGTTAAAACATTTCCTGCAAGCAGCATCCTTGGTGCGGTGTGTATACCGCTTCTGTCCATTGAAATGAATGGGCACCGCGGCCATACCGCCGGCAAAGCGCCACTGCAGTGGCTCTTTGCGGGTGGTTTTAACTCTTTTTCGGCAGCAGCGGGGTTTAAAAGTCCCCCGCTAGTGGCAGAATACCCCCGCAAACATGACGATAAAGTGCTGCTAAAAATAGCCACCAACCCTGCCCACGCCCCAGTGTGAAAGAGGTAGCAAAAGAAAAAAAAGATCCTGTTCCTTTAACCGCTTCCGGACCCCAGGTACATTTACTGGGGCAGGGCGACCCGGGTGCGCAAAATCACGTTCTTGTATGTGATTCCGTGCACCTGGTTTAGGGGGCACTGGGAGCGCCGCTCCTGCTGTGATTGGCCGCCACAACCCGCCGATCGTTCAGAAGAGACACGGAGCAGCAGTGTGCTGATGTAAACAAACCACACCGCTGATCTGTCAGGGAGGAAAAGCGAGAGATCATGTTTCAGCTAAGCTGAATCACAATCTCTCTTCTTCCAGCGAATCCACTCCCCCCCAGTTGGAAAAACCTCCCAGGGAAAACATTTAACCCCTTGATCGCGCCCTAGTGTTAACGCCTTCCCTGGCAGAGTCATTTATACAGGGATCAGTGCATTTTTTTTTGTACCAATCACTGTATTGGTGTCACTGGTCCCCAAAAAGTGTCACTTTGGGTCAGATTTGTCTGCCATAATGTCGCAGTCCCGATAAAATTTTGCAGAACGCCACCATTACAGTTTAATGAATAAAAGTCCCTAAACCTATCCCGTAGTTTGTAGATGGTATAACTTTTGCGCAAACCAAAATTCGCTTATTGGAATTTTTTTTACCAAAAATATGTAGAAGAATACATATTGGTTAAATTGATAAAGAAATGTGTTTATTTTTATTTTTTTGGGGATATGTATTATAGTAGAAAAAAAAATATTATATATATGTATATAGATAGATAGATAGATAGATAGATAGATAGATAGATAGATAGATAGATAGATAGATAGATAGATAGATAGATTTCAAAATTGTCAGTCTGTTTTGTTTATAGTGCAAACAATAAAAATAAAATGCAGAGGTGATCAAATACCCCCAAAAGAAAGCTCTATTTGTGGGAAAAAAGGACAGTTTTGTTTGGGTACAACTTTGCAGTGTTGTACTGCAAAAAATGGCCTGGTCAGGAAATGAGTAAATCTTTCCCGGAGCTGAAGTGGTTAAAGCATGTAAAACTACATAGTGCTTGTGCAATGTAATTTGTCCCTTTCTATGCTGTAAAATACCTGGTTGATCCTGCCTGTTTCTGTATCTCCCTAGGTGTGCTGATTACAGTAATCATGGTTGCCGATCCATGATACGGTTAAATTTTAAGTGCCTCCGTCATCCCGCTGTGTTTAGAGTCTGTCCCTTTCCCCCTGTCTGTCACTTTCCAATGTGTGATCCGATCGTCAAACCCACCCCGCCTGCTGTTATTGCATGTGGCATTAAAGTTAGTAATCACAAATACTGCCAGCCTCTCTGTTATAACACGATATACTACATAATGTATGTGTTTTTTTTTATTCTACAGCTAAATACCTTATTTCACATCGTTGATGTGTGGTCAAGTGACCGCCCGGCTTATGTCAAAGCCCCTCCCACTGTAGTGCTTAGATCAGGGAAGGAGAGTGGCGGGCAGTGTGACCGTACATCGGCATTGTGAAAAAGGGTATTTAGCTGCAGAGGTAAAAAAAACGCAGACACAGTGTAGTATAGCTCATTATACTAGAGGCACGGACGATAATTGTGATCACTGACTTTACAACCACTTTATTCAAAGTGCCAGATTTAGAGGATCTGGCCTTAAAAACCACATTCAAAACCTTACAGGTTTTAATGCAGCTATTGAAAACATGTGGGAGCCAGGTAGAAAATTAGGCTAAATTGAGAGTCAACTCTCAAAAACGCATGTGATGTTTTGTTTGGTTTTCCCCAGCCTGTAAACGCTCCTCTACAAATATGCCTGTATATGCCCAAATGTGCATTGACACAGAGTTGCTTTTACAGGCTGAAAGAGGAAAATTAAAAACACCTTAATAAGAAGAATTGTTGATGCCCAGTGTGCATGAGGCCTAAAGTGAATCTGTGGGGTCATCAAAGTTTCCAAAGAATGCTTTTAAAATAAAGGCAAACATATTTTCAGGCACCTCGTTTTGCTTGTAACTTACTTTGTTAAAGGGGTTGTAAAGGGAAAAAAAATGTTTTCATAATAAGCATCCTTTACCAGCAGACATTCCTCTTTTTTCTTCCTCATTGTTTGTTTTTGCTCAGAAGTTGCTCTATTTCTTCTCTGTTCTGTTCACTTCCTGCTTGTCTGATTTTACTGACCACCGTGATGGGAGGCTTTACTGTGGTGGTCAGTAACATGCTCACCCCCTCCTGGGAATTACATCTGTGTGGCAGGACGCTCTCTACGTGTTAGAGACTTCAAGGAGGTGTGAATTACTGGGTGTGCCGCAATTCATACTGGGAAATTAAGTTCTTCCATGAAGGAGCGATGAAAACCAGGAAGTGAATGAGAGAACAGAAACCAGAATGCCGGAGGTGATATAGATGAAGGAATTTAATAGGCATTTACTTGTTTTTTTAGCAGAATCATTACACTATTCTGTCTGTCTACCTTGCAGACATTAATTTTAGGCAACATTTTTTTTTTCCTGTAGTGACCCTTTAATCCTCAGTAGGTTTTCTGAGCACCTGGACACGTCATACAGAGATGGCTCTTATATTGAAAATAGTAATAAAAAAAGATTAATAAAAGAACTATATCTCAATCTGCATATTATTTCATACAAAAGACCATTTGTTGTATCAAAGTTCCAACACACAGCTTGTTGCTGTTTAATACAAGTAGTCAGGTGACCATGACTTGCGATCCGACAGAGAAAGAGCTAATTGTAACACTAACCGTAAATATATGGTTCCATCATTCTCGTGTGAACAAAATGAACACACATCTCCATTCCCCCAGCAGCAGAATCACAATTATTAACATACAGAGAGAATGAATATGTCCATTATTAACTCCTACAGCTGATCGGCATTCACTCAGATCTGTGAACAAAGATGTGTTACTGCATGACCTTTACAATATGATAGCTGTTCACCAAGAGTGATAACTCACTCCAATGAAGGACTATTGAGTAGAACGGCCAGAAAAGATCCACTGATCCTACATAGAAGAAAACAAGACAATTAATAATGATGACAAATCCAACGTCAGTTGCCTTTTACATGCAGGCAGACTAAAATTAGACCACAGCTAGATAGTAGATTATTATCTGGAAAGTAAATAACAACAAACCAATTAGATGATGTCACCTTTTCTCAGAAAAACAACCCAATGACACACTAAGAAATGGATGACCTCACTAAGCATTTTCAACCAAAACAGATAGGCTTGTCTTGTCATTAGCAGTGTTCAAAATTCACAATATCGTCAGGATTTTCAACTAGGTCTCAAAGCCTAAAACTGGCCAAGTCATGAGACGAACATCGCCTAATAGAGACATTTTGGACTGGCATTTCATGCCTATGGAAACTGCAGGCACCATCAGGCAAGTTAGAAAACCTTGGATAATGGCTATGGTTCTTATGAGATATGGAGGCGGTAAAACGCCGCGAAATTCGCAGCAAAAATGGGCGTTTTAAACGCCGGTTTTTGCCTTTGAAAACGTGAGTTTAAAGGTGTTTGTAATTGCTTCTCGTGTGCATGGGGCCTTAAGTTCCTGAAGTTGCTCTCGATACGATTTATCCCCCAAACCTTTAACCATTTTTGTTAACTGTCCCTGGACTTGTTCTATCTTATCAATATCTTTCTGTAAGTAAGGTCTCCAGAATTGGACACAGTATTCTAAATGAAGCCTCACTAAAGAGATAGAGTATATATATATATATATATATTTTTTTTTTTCTCTCTATCTATTATATCCTTCCATCACGATTCATCCATATGGATTTCCTTAAAATGGTTTAAGCAAATAGAAGCGCTATTCCACATACCAATATGGAAAGGCAGAAATGCTAGGATTAAACTTTCTACTCTCCAGCTAACCAAGGATTGGGGAGGGTTGGTGGTGCCTCAGCTGTACTTCATGGCTTCCCAACTGCAGAATTTCTCCGGTTGGGGAGAAATGAACTGGGAGGATCTTATACAGGCCTTGCTGCCAAGTCACAACTCCTGTTATCTATTGGCGCAATTGGAATTAGGAGCTTTTGCTCATTGTCATAAAAGGCCCACCCTAATACTAATGGATAACGTTTGGCAAGAAATAAAAAACATATAATAAAATATGAAGGGGCATCTCTGTTAAAAAAAAAAAAAAAATATGAAGGGGCCTCAGAATATACACTACTGTGGGGGAACAGGCACTATGCAGAGATTTGTAAGTTGGAGGGGCTTGAACGATGGATTTCCTTTACGCATTACAGGCTCAGTGTAGAAGTGTCAAATTAAATATCAATCCTATGCCACTTCTAATCTCTTTGGCCACAGTTTGAGAAAAAAGGTCTCATCTCATCTTTGTATGGTCACTTGATGGTCAAGGCCTAGGATACCTCCAAATGTCCGGGCAGACGAGGGTTGGAGAAAGACCTAGGAGATATATCGTATGATTGACAAACATTCTAGAGTGCCATCTGTATCCTTGTTATCTGTGCAGCGTCTGACTCAATTGTTCATCATACATAGAACGTATAGGACTCCAGAGAAGCTGCTTAAATGGGGCAGAAGGGACACTCCGGAGGGTTCCCTTTGCCAAAATCTCCTGCGGATCGGCTTCACATGCTATGGAAGTGTCCCAAGCTGGTCAGATACTGGCGCAAGCTGGTAAATACCATTAATGGGGCTTTTTCCACTCACACTGGATCCCAAAGTATCTGTGTTGGGATGCTTGGATGAGGAGGTATAGCCGCTGGAGATATTAACACCCATTAACAGGCTATTGTTTATAGCACATAAACTTATCAATATGAAATGGTCATCGCGAGTCCTCCATCATTTGCGGAATGGCATCTCCAGGTAAATGACACCGTCCTGAAAGAACAACAAGTCTTACGAAATAGGGGCACACCAAATACATTTTACACATTTTGGGAGCCATGGCTATAGTGCCTGGTCTGGCACCATTGGTGTCCCTCAGAATACTGCAAATTAACATTGTTGCAGTTTTTATATATGCAAATATGCATTATTGCATAATGGCGTGTGTGTGATCTTTTACCCTGGTAAATATGTGTGAACAAACTCTTTGTACTGTATATAATCACTCGAGTTTACCGAAGAGCTGAGGCGAAATGCTTTAGAATATTTAAGTAGCAGGACCACTGCATCTCAAGGCATTGTGTCTATGTCAGATGAGTTGATGTCTAAACAAGTATTACCCTATAACCGTACTTATATCTCTTCAGGTTAATGCATTTTCGCTTGAATGTATAGAAATGTGCTTCAGGGATGGAAGCCAATGTCTATAATCATTTAGAAGTAGCATGTGAATTGTTTATTTGTGCACTATGCACCACAATTATTGTTCTATTTCTGTGTATGGTTGTATAAATATAATAAAAAATGTATTATTAAAAAAAAAAAAAGGATAGATATATCTATCTCTCACACCAGTATATATATATATATATATATATATATATATATATATATATATATATATATATATATATATATATATATATATATATATATATAATGGTTAGACTGTACAGTCTTCTGAAATCGATGAAAGTCTCTAGTGTTTGAAAAATGGATTCAATAAAATATCAGCAAATTTTGGATGGTAACTTGATGCCATCTGTGAAAAAGCTGATGTTAAAGAGAGGATGGCTTCTACAAATGGATAATGATCCTAAACACACCTCAAAATCCACGGGGGATTACATCAAGAGGCGTAAACTGAAGGTTTTGCCATGGCCTTCACAATCTCCTGATCTCAACATAATTGAAAATCTATGGATAGATCTTAAAAGAGAAGTGCGTGACAGACAGCCCAGAAATCTCAAAGAACTGCAAGACTTTTGTAAGGAAGAATGGGCAAAGATACCTCAAACAAGAATTGAAAGACTCTTGGCTCAGTACAAAAAGAGTTTACAAGCTGTGATACTTGCCAAAGGGGGTAGTGCATGCTATAAATTCTGCAGGTTGCCCAAACTTTTGCAGACGCCATTTTTTTGTTTTCTGTAATTTTGAAAGTGTAAATGATGGAAATAAAATATAACTTTTTTTGTACATATTATAAGAATGTCTAATCTGTAATTTGATGCCTTTTGGAGATGTTTCCATCTTTCCTTGGCTTCGTTATGCACATTAATACAAATTTTTACCTGGGGTGCCCAAACTTTCAATCCCCACTGTAGAACATGTTCTATATTTTTCTGTCGGAGTTCCGATGTGATTTGGCCGGGCAAAAGCCTGATCGTGTGTACGTGGCATTAGGCTGTGCTTCTTCATCCCCTCTTTTTCCCACATTCTTTTTTTCACCTTTTCTTCGCCCTCTACTTTCCCTCTTGTAATTGTGTGACAAGGTCTAAGCTATAAACTTACACGTAAATATGATCTTTTGGCGATTCACTCACCGAAGATATTTTTCTGGCCCTCGGGGCCCTTTAGGTGACTTTATCTGTCTGTCTTTATATGCCCATGATTGTATCCATTTGTTGGAGGCGCTATCCGTTGCCTCCAGCAGGGATATCTATGTCTTGTCAGCTAATAACCAATTTAATGTCCGTTTGCTTGCTTTCTAAGTCTTGTTGGCTTCTAACTGATTTGAAACTTGTTTTATTTTTGTATGCATATTATTGCTAAGCAGACCCATCAAAACTGAAACATGCTTATCTTTGTAACTTTCTATGCTTATTCTTGCCTAGGTTGTACTGTGCAATTTTGGGTAAATAATGAAATTACAAAAAAAAAATTGTCTAACATATTTGTTTATCAAAAAATAGATTAAACCAGAATCTCTAAATGCCCTATGCAAAGGCATATTGTGCCAATTCTTTAAAAAAGCTGGCATTGGCCTGGAAGGAAAAGTTTGCCTATATCTGATGCAGAGAGACAGTAGACCGCATTGTCTGTGGTCATATTTCATTCTTGGTAAGTAAACAGAACTGTACATACCACCCAACTAGTTGACAGTTTACCGCAGACAGATTTCTCCCTTTGGTGTTTTTCCACTTTGTTAATGAATATGGTTATGTTAAGAAAATTAAATATTTTGCCCTTATCTAATCCTTCTACAGAAACATTGATCTTTATGGCTTTGGAGTGTGCCAAGCAGAATCCATAGCTATTCTAACCAATAAGATAAAACACATCTGAATGTATGAAAACCAGGACATTTAAAAAAAAAAGGACAACTAAACCCCAACTAGCAATGCACGTAAATAACTACACATAAACCCAATGAACACTTATTACCTTTGGTGGCTTTTTAAGTTCTGTTTGCACATTTCTGTGTGCATTACAGGCTTGAATAATACATTTTTTAGCCAATGTAATGCGTGTTACTAGGCAAAGATATCCACAAAAGGTGCACAATACATGCTTTCCACATGTTGTTCAGGTGCTTCCATTAAAGTTAATTGGGGCCCAAAACCCTCCACTCCGTTCCTAATGACATGTAATTTTTCAAGTTACAAGCTTTAAGTAACACTACGAACAGGCACAAATGAATAGAATAGAAATCCTACTGTCGAGTGTTGGAAGTGCTTCCAGTAAGGTTTGAATTCACACTTGCTCAGGTGTCTTTGAGCCTCCTCATTCTTAAGCCTCGTACACACGTCCGAGAAACGCGACGTGCGAAACATCGTTTTGCTCGTCGAGTTCCTTGTGAAGCCGCCGAGGATCTCGGCGAGCCAAATTTTCCCATTCCCGTCAAGGAAATAGAGAACATGTTCTCTTTTTAGCCCGACGAGATCCTCAACGTTTCCTTGTCGAAAAGTGTACACACGACCGGTTTCCTCTGCAAAAAAAAACCCCCAGCAAGCTTCTTGCTGGTTTTTGCAGAGAAACTCGGTCATGTGTACAAGGCCTTACCCGAACTTTCAACAAGAGATAGAGCCGGAAACTCAAAAGTCTATATAGAAATTTTTATTGCTACATATTCATAAGTTAAAAGGAGTGAAAGCTGTGATCATGGCTATATGCTGAAACATGTTGGCTTCTTTTAACTTACAAATTTGTACTTAATAAAGATTTATATATGAACTTTGAAGTTGTCAGCTCTATCGCTTATTGAATGCTAGGATTGAATGCTAGGTGTAATGGACAGAGGCCATTCGAGCCAGAGCACCCCATCTCAGATTCCATTTCTGACTTAAGTGGTTAAATCTTTGTGAGCACTGCACATGTGTTTGTCTTACCTGATCTATTTGAAACACGTTTACCACAGTACTTTAACAATCAACATCAAGATTTGCATTGTTTAGTGGTACCCATCTTTTAAGTAATTGTATTTGTAAACTAATGTAGTGTACCATGCACTGTTCTCTGGATCTTTTCTTCACCTTCTGCTATAAGTGTGTGCGTCATATTGGTGAGCAGAACAAAACTTAGAATCTCTGCAATAGGCTGGTCCCACATACACGCCAGTGCACGGCCACCCTACAGTTTTTCCTAGGGTGACAGCATTGCTTTTAGACCCCTTTCACACTGAAGCTTTTTTACAGTGTTTTAGCGTTAAAAATAGCGCTATTAAAACGTTCATGCATCTCAATGGCCCCTTTCACACTGAGTCCTGCATCTTTGCAAGCACCATCTTTGGAGCAGCTTTTGGGCACTGAAAAAAATTGAAAGCGCTGAAAAAAATGCCTTACCCTTTCACACTGGAGGCGTTGCACTGGCGGGGAGTTGAGAAAAGTCCTGCAAGCAGCATCTTTGGAGCAGCTTTTGGGCGCTAAAAATAACGCTCCAAAAACACCCCTCTCCATTGAAATTGAAAGGGCTGTAAAAACGCCTTACCCTTTCACACTGAGGCACTGCAAAAACGCCCTAAAACATTAGGGTCTTAGTGGTGCTTTACCAGCATATTGGGATTGCAGATGAGGCTTCGCTCGAATAACACTCGAATAACGCTCGAATAACGCTCGAAAAACTCCCCAGTGTGAAAGGGGTCTTAGAGAGGCACAGGCTCTGACAGTGGTGTCCCTCTTGGACAGGAAGCTCTTTACTAGCAAGATCAACATGGAAATAAAAGCCTGCGGAAACAAAACCGTAAATCAATAGAGGGTACGCTACCAAGCTTTTTTTTTGGCTGGTGTACACAATTTTTTTTTTAAAAACATGACCCATTAGAAGGTACTTGAGGATTTAGTTGTAAAGACAGTTTCAGCCAAAACGGGTTGGTCCATTTTAGTTGGATGGGACTCAGTACTGATGTACTGTCTATACAGCAGCCAAATGTGAAGATATCACTAGACACTAATGCAGGTTTGGCATGCAGTGCAGACTTCAAGAAATTATGCTGCTTGTTGTCATTAAGCCCAGGTTACATTTTCAATTCCTATGTAAATATTGTTTAGTATTGGTAATGGAAAACAATGGAGTACCTGCTACGATTACAGGATGAGCAGCTTAGGGAAACTTTGCCAAAACTGTTGCAAATACTTATTATAGGCACCAAGAGGTGCCTGAACATACCAGGCTTCCATATCTTGCCCATACAAAGTTCTGGGCAGTCCTAAGAGCCTGCCTCGTTCCTATTGGTCCCTCATTGTAATGGCCTGTCTCACCATGTAATAGGAATATTCAGGAGGCAGGAAGAGGCCAGCAAACCTAAGCAGGAGCTTAGCCTTCAGAAAGGCCCACAATTTAATGGTACGGCAGATTGGAGGAGGGTCTTGCAGCCTGCTCTACTACTTGGATGTTAAAGCAAAAAAAAAACAAAAAAACAACATGCACGGTTACTAATTGCATTTATAACAGTTTAGTCCTCAGTGGATTACTGTCATACAATTTGTGAATTGTAGTGAAAGCTTCACAACTATTCAAGTAGAAAAATCTTTCCCATTAATTGGGGATGAAGGATCTGGAAAACTACTACACACTCTGCACTTTGGAGCGTCCTATAAAGTAACTGGGAAGGCAAAATGAAGGACATTTGACTTCATCTTAGTGTTCTTAAAGCTTCTTTATAATTGTAGTATTATGTTATCATGTTGGAATATAGGAAAATCATGAGGAAATACTATTTGCACCTGTATCTTGTGCTAAAAAAAAATGCCACATATACTTCTGTAAAACAACAATGCAGAACATACATCTAAACTAATGACCCCTCCTGTCGATTAGGGGTCCCTGGGCATTTTTTTTTTACAGAAGACAATAAACACTGGAGGTTGAATGTATTCCTTTGGCTTGTCCAAACATCAACCATCGAAAAAAAAAATGAAAGAAAGAAAGAAAAATGACTAAACAGACCATATTGCATTTGTTTTTCTTGTTCAGGGTCCAGATTTACAAGCATCCCTGTCTGTTGGCCTTGGATACAACCTTAAAAGCTGTCCTGCCCCTTAAAGGGAATCTAGTATGACATAATAACGAAGGCTGCTGAACTCTTGGCTTTGGCTTCAATACATTCAAAGAGTCACTGACACAGAACAAGTATAGAGATCATTTACAGCTGGTTTTTTTTTTCTGTCTGTGAATTAAAAGTACTTAATCACAATTTGCCAAGCAATTCGCATTTTTATAGAGGCCAGCAGTGGCAGTTCCAGTATGTCTCATGACTAAGTTACTTCAGATCTTCAGGATTAAAGCAGAGGTTCACCCAAAAGTATATAACATTACATTCAGTATACCTCAAACATGAATAGTATGCCGTTTTTTTGGGGGGGAGGGGGGGTGTACATATGGCATTATCGGTATTTTCCTCCCGGCTTACGGGTCTCACTCCCGCGGGAGTGGGTGTTCCCGTGCAGTGCCGCAATGTCATCTGGGATTCGCCCATATGATTGACGTGCCTGAGAAAAACTCTCACCAGCGGATAATGCGCGTCATGACTTTCCGAAAATAGCCCAACTGCGAGTCGGCTCTATACGGCGCCTGCGCACCGACTAGGAGCTGTGTAGAGCTGACTGTGCAGGCGCCGTATAGAGCCAACTCGCAGTTCAGCTATTTTCGGAAAGTCATGACGCGCCTTATCCGCCGGTGGGAGTTTTTCTCAGGCACGTGAATCATATGGGTGAAGTCCCAGATGACATTGCGGCACTGCACAGGAATGCCCAGTCCCGCAGGAGAGAGTACCCGGAAGTCGGGAGTAAAATACAGATAATACCGTATGTACACCCCCCCCAAAAAAAAACGGCATACTGTACATGTTTGAGGTATACTGAATGTAATGTTATATACTTGTTTTTGGGTGAACCTCCGCTTTAACTAAGCGAAAGACATATATGTTTTGTTCAGACTGGGTCACAGTGGTGTTTTTTGTATTTCTTTTTTTTCTGTGGCAGTTCTGGAGTTTGTAATTTTGTGGCATTCATCAACTATCCTTTCAAAAGAACTTGTACAGAGATGTGGGCCGAGTTTGCTGGTCCTCCTCCTCAAAATGCTAGTTGCTTGGCTGTCTTGCTGATCTTGCAATTTATTTTGGAGAGGATAACCTCCAACAAGTAGGCAGATAAGGAGCTCCGACTCTGCTCTGACAAAGTGATATTAAAGTCTTTTTAACAAACGTGATACTTACCTGCTCTATGTAGTGGTTTTGCACAGAGCAGCCCACATCCTCCTCTTCTTGGGTCCCTTGCCGGCACTCCTGACCCCTCTCTCTCTTGCAGAGTGCCCTTGCTGCTATGGGGGCAACTGACCCAAGCCACTGCTCTGTGTCTATTCAGATACTGTGCCGCCCTCCCTCTCTCTCTTCATTGGCTCCCTAACTTTGATTGCCGTTGGCGCCCGCTGCTGTGTCTCAACCAATCGTGCAACATCGCTGGATCAAGATGGGGCTCAGATAAGTATTAGTTGGGCATCTGCACACAGGTTTTTTATCTTGATGCATTAAATGCATTAAAATAAATAACCTACTTTTAGAACCACTTTGATGTCTTTACTTGCTGTATGCTCTTTTCAAGACACGAACTCTAAAGTACTGAAGCTAAACACAGGCAGACAACTAGAATTTAAAAAGAAGGTCACCATTAGCAGCCTCCATATTTCTGTTTAATTTTCGATCACTGATTCTTTTTGCCAGAGCATTTTACTTATGTTCTGCATGTGCCGTCATTATAAAACTGCTCCCTTCGACACCTTAGAAAAATTTGCATACTTTGGACACCAACTAGGTGGTCTTTTGCATGGCTGTAAACACTCTCATATCAAAGTGTAAACTAACATGCCTCTTTTATAACTGTTGCCAATCCGCAAAATAAATCGGCAAGATTCATCTTTTCAACCCTGTTTGAAATTATAATCCGGGTATTTAAAACTAAAACACCAGTCCACTGCTATTGAAGTTTTTGGTCAATGAGGGACAGGTGACAATTTATGTAATGTAGTAAATGGTTTTAATCTCTCTCTAAGTCTGCAGATTTATTATAAATATCAACTGCCATGACGGTCCTTTTTCAGGCACGTTCCGTTAGGGGTTACAACTGTCTCCTTGCTTTGCCACCATGTCACATGCACCCCCTGCTGGAAATTACAAAGGGCTGGGTAGACATACACTACACAGGCACAGTCTACCGGTATCACTATATGAAAGTCAGTGCAGAATAATGATGTACAGGCAACACTTGAGTGAGTGCATGTAGACAGAAAGTGGCTGAAATAGGCTGGAACAGATCAGTAGAACGTAAAGATAAATTCCAGAAATTCAGCCACTTTGTAAAATCTGCCGACACACTATGAATTAAAAATGTAACCTCCCGCGCTCAGGTGTGGTGCTTAAAGATAGCCAAGGGGTTATCCTCTTGGCTAATTGTATTTTGCTTTTCATGCGTGTGGCTCAGAGAAAGAGGGCTTAACCCTTGAAACGTGTCAGCTGTTCCCAGGCACTATGGAGGTCTTCCTGTGCCATCAGTGGTCTATAGTGGATTTGACCATTTGATCATCAGCTTTTCGATGTATGCTTCCACATGATATGAGTTTGTGAGTATTCACTTGTTATTTATTTCTCTGATAAAATTGTGTTATGATAATGCACTTGGTTGGTGTGTCTTTTGTTGTTTTACACTATGAGTGAAGTCCAAAGAGGTGCATGACATCTCAGGAACTTATCTCTTATTTAAATTTGACAGGTTTATGGCTCTGCTGGAGCATACACTGACAACCGGGGCTGTCAGAGAGACATACAGAGCAGCTATGGCTGACATTACCCTCTGCTGCACATTCAGATAAGCCTTTGTATTTTGTAAATGAGTTCATATAATACAAAGGCTTATGTGACTGGGAAGGAAGGGGAAGGCATAGCAGCTGCACCGACTCTAATGCTGAAGATGATTAGACTTGAAGCATCAGTGGCAGGTTCACAGAAATACAGCGATGGCTGTCTTAAGAAGGAGCGCATGTTCCGCAAACGCGTCGCCAAATGCCGAGACATCCCAGTATTGTATCCGGGAAGTGACATCATCCCCAGCCCGCCAGTGCGTTCCACGAACCAAGAAGCGCCAGAATCCACCGGCATCAACCACCTGCACCACTGGATGGATGACCACATCATTTTAACTTAACATAATAACTCCTTGCTACAAAGCTACACTTAGAAGGTGCTTGTGCTTCTCCTTCTGTTCCAGATCATCTCATGCAGCTTCTGAGACTTAAATCCTAGTGTGCCTTCACATTTTTTACAAAATGTCCCTGGAATTCAGCCTTAATGCAGAATAGGATAAAAAAAAAAAAAAATGATGAAAATCATATTTCATTGAAAAAAAAAAAAAAAAAATTGACAAATGTTTAAGATATACTACTTTAGCAAATTTAATATCATCCAGTTAGGGTTTGAATCTACTTTAACCACTTCCCATTAGAGAAAATTCTCTCTCTTCCAGGCAGAAAAAACCCAGATCAAAAGAAAAAATAAACGATCTTGGCCTTTCCTGCCGAGCCCCCGGCAATGTTTACTTCCGCCGGGCTAGACGTGACGTCATAACGTCGCACCTTGGCCAACGAAGATCATAGAGATTGCCCGGACCATCTGTTCTTTGCAAATATCTATGCTCAACTTCCGGCGCCAGTGAATTCCTTCTTCAGCTCACCGATCACCTGGGCGAGCATGTAGAAGCACCGGAGGGCAGCGGGAGGGGGGACATCCCCTCCCACCACCTGTAATGATGATCAAATGGCTGAACTGCTGCTATGATTCTTCTTATGGTGCAGCGAATCGCCAGCCGAAAAAAGATGATATATGGATGATGCTGTAGCTGCAGCTTCTTAGCTCAGCTCAAAATCCAGAGAACAGGCAGAAAGATGAGAAGAACAGCTACTTTCCATGAGTGAAAAATGGTCCAACAACCCCGCCACCCTGCTAAACTAGTAAACTGAGTCAGAGCTAGAGCTCTCTAATCAGTAGGGAGTATGAGCTATGCTGACTGGAGAGCTTTAGATCTGACTCAGCAAGGGTGTGTCAGATAGCTGCTTCCATACGTAAAGCAGCGGTCCACCTCTGCAGTACGATTCCTGTATCTTTTTTGTGCTGGAGCTGAGAAAAGTAAAAGTAGAACAGTAAAAAAAAGGGTTATATACTCGAACACTGAATAGATATGGCAGTAAAGGAAAAAAAATGAAAGCGGTATTAAACCCAAAACCAAAAATGTATTTTATTGCAGTTTACCAATCATTCATGTGGTGGCTGCATCAGTTTTTATTGTCTAGGCTTTTCCTCCTCTGTTTTCACCTGGTGATCCAACCAGTAACACAATTCTTGTATTAGAGTGTCTACACTCTGAAAAGAAGCCACCTTTGGACAGCAACATTGCCAGTTTATAGAGAGAAGCGTTTTAGCCCAGATAGCAAGGATAAATTGCCACACATTTGTGGCAGTGTTGAATTGTAAGTCTGTTAACTTGCTGCACATTTTCACTGGCAAGTTGTACACTTGCAGATCGCTAACTTGAAGCACAAGTTCTAGTTGACACTTTTTCAATTTGTAGCAAATTTGCGTGGCAAGTCTCTAGCAAGAGCAAAGTTGCAGGGATGAGTCTACAGCAAGAGCTCTGCAAGTCACAGTGACCTCTGTGGTAGGATAACTACTAAGCTGCGTACACACGACCATTTTTAATGTCCTAGAATAAACAACGTTTTTCTCAATGTGATTCTTGTCAAGCCTGCCTTGCATAAACACAATCGTGAAAAAAAAATGCTTGAGAAAAGCGCGGTGACGTACAACGGCACTATAAAAAGGGGAAGTTCCATTCAGATGGCGCCACCCTTTGGGATGCTTTTGCTGATTTTGTGTAAGTAAAAGTTTGGTGAGAGACGATTTGCGCTTTTCAGACTTCGTGCTTTCCAGTCTGTTACAGCGTGACGAATGTGCCATCTCCATTACAAACGCTAGTTTTACCAGAATGAGTGCTCCCGTCTCATAACTTGCTTCTGAGCATGCACATTTTTTTCCCGTCGTTAAAGCCTACACACGATCGTGTTTCACGACGTGAAAAACAACAATGTGAAAAACGACGAGAAAAATTAGAGCATGTTCTAAATTTTTAATGGCCATTTTTCACGTCGAGACACACGGTCGTTTTTAATAACCATTTTAAAAAACGGCATTTTCCTCGTCATGAAAAACGGTCGTGTGTACGCAGCATTACACAAAATAACTGAACCATAAATTGTAGCAGACTTTCAGAATGTTTGCACAAAAAGTTGATCTGGAGTCATGCATTGAAGTCTAGCAATAGCTTAGAAAGTAATTTTCAAACTTTTTCAGCTCAATTGCTTGCTATGTCAGCTTGCTATGTACTAGCAGATTTAGATCCAATAAAATATTGCGGTCAAACTACAGCTAACACTTTTTAAGCAATTGCAGCAACATTGTTTTCTTTTGTGTGAAAGTTTTACATAAATAAAAGCTGATCATTGTACAGCACCCCTGTCAGTGGTAAATGGTTTGTTTTATCCAGGGGTTTCAAACCGGTGGCCCTCCAGCTGTTGCAAAACTACAAGTCTCATCATGCCTTTGCCTGTGGGAGTCATGCTTATAACGGCCAGCCTTGCAACACCTCATGGGACTTGTAGTTTTGTAACAGCTGGACGGCCGGCAGTTTGAGACCCCGGTCTAATCACTAACTGTATCTGCAGGACAACCTGTTCTGCTGAAAAACAACAGACATACTGGGGCAGATCCACAGAGCGAGTACGCCGGCGTATCTACTGATACGCCGGCGTACTTTCAAATTTCCCGTGTCGTATCTTTGGTTTGAATCCTCAAACCAAGATACGACGGCATCTGGGTTAGATCCGACAGGCGTACGGCTTCGTACGCCTTCGGATCTTAGATGCAATACTTCGGCGGGTGGAGTTCTCGTTGTTTTCCGCATCGAGTATGCAAATTAGCTATTTCCGACGATCCACAAATGTACGCGCGGCCGTCGCATTCTCTTACTTTGTCTCTAGTCGGCATTTTCCGGCGTATAGTTAAAGCTGGTGTTTTGCGGCGTATAGTTAGACTTGCCATGTTAAGTATGGCTGTCGTTCCCGCATTTATTTTGAATTTTTTTATTTTT
The DNA here is from genome assembly GCF_905171775.1 of Rana temporaria. Taxonomy (NCBI): domain Eukaryota; kingdom Metazoa; phylum Chordata; class Amphibia; order Anura; family Ranidae; genus Rana; species Rana temporaria. The sequence continues at coordinate 57,903,706 of NC_053492.1, forward strand.
TTTGCGCAAGTCGTCCGTGAATCGGGATGGACGAAATTCACGTCTATGTTAAAAAAAAATGACGTCCTTGCGACGTCATTTAGCGCAATGCACGCCGGGAAATTTAGAGACGGCGCATGCGCAGTTCATTCGGCGCGCGGACGCGCTTCATTTAAATGAAACACGCCCCCTGATCGCCGATTTGAATTACGCGCTGTTACGCCGCCAGAGATGGACTACGCCGCCGTAACTTACGGCGTGAAATCTTTAAGGATTCGAACTAAAGCCAGGTAAGGTACGGCGGCGTAGCGTATCACTAGCTAAATCACCAGGTGAAGATAAAATAAAGCCTAAAAAAGGAAAAGGAATGTAGTCACCACATCTAAGAATTGGTAAGCTGCAATATAATAAAAGGTTTGCTTTTGGGTTTAATACCACTGTAAATTGGAGTTAAGAAGTCATTTTCCATATATATTATACCCTACGAGAATTCTATCTACTTCTAAATACCAATGCAATTCTACCGCAACCAAAATGAAATATGGTCAATGAACAGGAGTGTGTCTGGAAGGAAATACTGAACACAGAACGTTCACTTACAAAATTAAGGTGTCATTGTTTAAGGAACCAACTATTTTGCCATTATTTTTTTTTTAGTATTTGACGAGAATATTTAGTTTGAAATGATGCCACCAGCTATTGAAAATATCCCAGCTCACAAAGACTGGAATCATTTTTCTAAAAAATGAAATCTAAGCAAACTCCTGCCTTGCTAGCTCAAACCCACACAAAGAAAAACTGCAGACGACAAAAAGAAGGAAAAAAAAAAAAAAAAGGCAAGAATCACTTTTTATTAATAACATACAATAAATCACAGAGAGGTATGAATCACTGAGACAAATGGAGAGTAAGGCCCCAGTCACGCAAAACACACAATGTAATTGAAAGCTGTGAAATGCCTGTAAACCCCAGGCTTGCTGCTGATCCTTCCAAGTGATGAGAGAATCATTTCTCCATGAGCAGCAAAATCAGCAGCAATCAGAATCAAGGAAAAAATTGCATCCATTAATAAAACCCGACTGAGCGATAGTTACATCTAAACGGACTATATAAAAAGATAAAGCTAAAAAAACTTTAGGGGGGGGAAAAATTCTACTTTTTTAAAAAGTTTTTGTGTTTTGAATAGTCATGAATGTTAAAAATGAGGGCAGGACTTGGCTAGTTCTCATTACCTACATGACACAACAGTCAGTGGCTGCAATGGACACAGACACAACAGTCAACGCAGGGTGGGCAGTGGGCACAGATATCATTTTGGTATCTTTTGGGCTGCAATCACACATTGTGGGCACACAAGATGAGACGTTTGTTTTTCCATGGGCAACTCATATTAACGCACAGCTGTATACGTTATTCATTTTGAAAGGCACCCCAATGGAAGTCCCCAGGATAGCACCATGCATAGGGGCAGACACTCTGGGGAAAAGTTACGATAGATGGCGTAGCCGAATTTCACAAAGTACATATTATCAGAATAATAGCACTATATAATTCCACAAAGTGGAAACTGCATAAACAATAGTAACTATGGATTTTCAAGGCACCACAAAGAAAGGCTCAGACCTCTTAAAGAGGAAGTAAACCCTGAGGGGTTTTACTTCCTCGTTGGCCCGCTGCTGCAGCCTGCAAATGAAAAGCATTATGTGTCGCTTACCTGCAAAAGAATCCAGCGATGTCCCCACAGTAGACAGCGTCCATCTTCTGGCCCCTCTTCCTTCCGGGCCGCTGACTCCGGCATATGCACACGGAAGCCACAATTCACGGCACAGGGTGGGAAAGAAACGGCACTTAGTTTTGTTTCTTCCCCGTGCATGTGCAGTGAAGATTTTTAGCGGACTACAAGTGAAATATCTCCTAAACGGCGCACATTTAGGAGATATTTCCACAGCCTATAGGTAAGCCTTATTCTAGGCTTACCTATAGGTAGAAGTCCAACAAGTGGGTTTACAACCACTTTAAAAACTATTCTTCAATGTCATTTATTTCAGTATCATATTAAAAACAATTGGCATATAGATATAAAACCATAAAAGTTCGAGTCTTATACAGAGATTGTTTAAATTGTATTATCTGTGCTGTGATACGTAAATTAAAACAGCAGCATGCCTGGAGTTTACATTCACATGGAAATCCCCCTTGATGATGTTCCATTGGACAAAAACGGGTCATTCTGGTGCTGACGTCATGCCGTTGTAAGATCCTGGGTCGGCAGCGGCGTTCCTTAAAGGGTAAGTTTACCTTTACAGAACAATCTGTAAGGTGAACTTAAACTGGACCCCCTTCCCCATCGCATCTGAAGCTGGCGATCTTCCACACAGACACATCGTAAAACTACTTTACCTGCCCGGGGATCAGAATTCCCCAACGGCTAAATCTCTTAAACACACCTTGTAAAAGTCATAAAGGAGGCATTTTAATTGCCACATGGGTGGTGCTGACCAATCAGAACCCACAAAGCCTGTCCTGTCAGCGCTGGAGAAAAGGAGAGAAGGCCGCAGGGATTTAAAATCCCCAGACCAGTAAAGCAGCTATAAGAAGTGTCAGTGTGGGAGATTGCCAGACCGGGGTGAGTTGGGAAAGGGGGTTCAGTGTAAGCTCACTTTACAGATTTTCTGTCAACGTGAACTTACACTTTAACTGCATTTTGGCTGTTGTGTTAGTTAACCTCTTCCGGACCAGCCGCCACAGTTTTACTGCGGCAGGTTGCCTCCCCTGGGGAAAACAACATTAACTTATGTTGCTTCACCTCTAGGCCACTAGGGGGCGTGCGCCGCCAGAGGCTTGCCACTGGAGCCGATGCGAGTGCACGGCTGGCGCGATGACCGTCGGGTACCTGCGATCGTGCGTAAACACACAGATCACGGTTCTCTCAGGGAAGAGGAGACTGACTGTGTTCATACTGATCTCTCTCTCTCCTCCTAGTAAGTCCCACCCCCCACCCCCACCCATAGTTAGAACACAAAAATACAAAAGAAAACTTGGACAGCCGCACTCCAAAAATGTTCTTTTAATTAAAATCGATCACAAAATAAACATGCCACACCAAAAAAATTGGAACAAAAGCAAACGTTTCGCACTGTAGCTTCAGTGCTTAGTCATAGCTGGTACAGTTCGAACACAGTTGACCCCTTGATAGCCACCTAGTGTTAACCCCTTCCCTACCAGTGACATTTATACAGTAATCAGTGCATTTTTATAGCACTGATCGCTGTATAATTGTCACTGGTCCCAAAAATGTGTCAAAAGTATCCAATCTGTCTGCCACAATATCACAGTCCCGATAAAAATTGCTGAACACCAGCATTACTAGTAAAAACATAATACAAAATTCCATAAATCTATCCCCTATTTTGTAGACGCTAGAACTTTTGCGCAAACCAAAAAAATATGCATGCTTGCATAGAGGAAACCTCTGAGGCTGGTCCTAATTTGAAGGCCTAGAAAAGATTACCCAATTGATTAACAAGATATGTTTTATTAGCTGGCAAGACCATTCTGGAGGTTCAAGATGAAATTCTTAGTGGAAATTGGAAACAGCAATGTGAATTGTACCCCCTACGATGTCATCTGGTGGGTATTGTAAACTCTAGGTAGCTCCAGAATATAAAAGAGCTTTAAACATCCAATTGTAGTTTGTCATTATGGCTAGCAAATCTCATCACACACACCTCACTACTAGTCAAGAACTTCACTCAAAAACTTCCTCAGCACTATTACTTCAATTTAATGTGGTTGTAAACCCCTCCTTACAACTTGCACCTACAGGTAAGCCTAGATTAAGGCTTACCTACACGGTTAAGGAGATATTTGCAGTAAGGACTGCACCGATGACTACGGCGCATGCATGCTGAGTGTGCTGTTTTTGTGAATGGGGCAATGGGGGGTTAATGTTGTAATCCCACGCATGCGAGGGGATCTGCCGGTCCCGTGAGCAGGAGTGACGTCATCACCGATCTGACCAGTCACAGTGCCGGAGCAGCGATACAAGGAAGAAGATCGTAGGAGACATGGCAGCGGCTGAGGCGACCGAGGAGAACTTCGGGGGCTTCGATCTCAGGTAAGTCAATCATAATGAGCTAGTATGCCTTGCATACTAGCTCATTATGACTTTCTCTTGCAGGGTTTTTTTTTTTTTATGTTTGAGGGTTTACTTCCTCTTTAACAAATTCCAAGGTCTACTCTCTGATCAGTGTAAAAAATAAGTGATGGTGCCGATTCACTGTTCAATTAGCAGGCTAGAGGTAGAAAAAGAAGAAGCCAACTTCCTGGTTTAGGAACTGTAACGGTCACCACCGTTTACGATATTCCCATTCCATCAACCCAAGACAGCTTCAGACACTCCACAATCCAGCAGACACGATCCATAAGAATTCCCTCAGAGAGACAAGACATACGCTCTGTGTTCTGAGTCAAATGTATGAACGCTTTTAATGGTATCTTAGCTTTCTTATATACAGTACAGCATGTTAAAGTTAATCACAGGGACAAAGAACTCTCCACCCACACAGCACACAATGGGGGGCTTCAATACACCTTCTCCATACATTGGTTGTTTAAAAGTAATTTTATGGACCATTAAAAAGAAATGAAGAACAGAAAAAAAAGTTGATGCTCAAAAGGGGTCAGTTTACCTTTATGCTCTGGGAATAAGGAAAAAGAATATATAGGCTTTACTTTTGTTCTGATTTCCTTTACCCAAGTGTTTAACCACTTAACGACCACCGTACGACGATATACGTCGGCAGAATGGCACGGCTGGGCAGATGGACGTACCGGTATGTTCTTTGCATCTACCCAGTCGTGGGTCCGAAGCTCCGGGACCGCGAGACCGGCGGACCCGATCACCGCTGGGGTCCCGCGATCGGTCCCCAGAACTGAAGAACGGGGAAAGCCATATGTAAACACTGCTTCCCCGTGCTTCACTGTGGCGGCTGCATCGATCGTGTCATCCCCTTTATAGGGAGACACAATCGATGACCTCACTCCTACAGCCACACCCCCCTATAGTTGTAAACACACACTAGGTGAAACATAACCCCTTCAGCGCCCCCTGTGGTTAACTCCCAAACTGCAACTGTCATTTCCACAATAAAGAATGCATTTTAAATGCATTTTTTGCTGTGAAAATGACAATGGTCCCAAAAATGTGTCAAAATTGTGCGAAGTGTCCGCCATAATGTCACAGTCACGAAAAAAATCGATGATCGCCGCCATTAGTAAAAAAAAAAAAAAATTTTATAAAAATGCAAAAAAACTATCCCCTATTTTGTAAACGCTATGGGCCATATCCACAAAAGAGATACTCCGGCGTAAGCCGTCGTATCTCTGGTTCTAACTTTGGAACTGATCCTCAGAAGCAGTTTTCCTAAGTTAGGCAGAAGATCCGACATCTGTAAGGGACTTACACTGCCGGATCTTAGGATGCAGTACCGCATCCGCCACTGGGGGCATTTCGAGTCGAAATGCCTCTGTTAGTATGCAAATTAGCACTTAGGGCGATCCTCAAAGCTTTTGTACCTAGTTTTTACGCCGTAAGTGTTAGTTTGCCTGGTGTAAAACTAGGGCTGCTTTTACAAAGTGTAAAGTTAGTCACACCTTGTAAAGGCCCATTCAAGCGACGGCATTTGGTATGCATTCCCGAGGGAGAACTCCATGCCAATTTTCAATGAAAAAAACGGCATGGGTTCCCCCTCAGGAGCATACCAGGCCCTTAGGTCTGTTATGGGTTGTAAGGAGACCCCCCTCCGCCGCAAAATTGACGTAGGGGGTCCCCCTACAATCCATACCAGACCCGTATCCAAAGCACGCTACCCGGCCAGCCAGGAAGGGAGTGGGGACGAGCGAGCGCCCCCCCCCCCTCCTGAGCCGTGCCAGGCCGCATGCCCTCAACATGGGGGGGTTGGGTGCTCTGGGGCAGGGGGGCGCACTGCGGGCCCCCCCACCCCAGAGCACCCTGTCCCCATGTTGATGAGGACAGGACCTCTTCCCGACAACCCTTGCCATTGGTTGTCGGGGTCTGCGGGCGGAGGCTTATCGGAATCTGGGAGTCCCCTCAAATAAGGGGGCCCCCAGATACCGGCCCCCCCACCCTAAGTGAATGGATATGGGGTACATCGTACCCCTATCCATTCACCTGGAGGCAAAAAGTAAAAGTTAATAAACACACAACACAAGGCTTTTTGAAATATTTTATTATTCTGCTCCGGACGCCCCCCCTGTCTTCGTTATTAGCTCAATTACCAGGGGGGGCTTCTTCTTCCACTCTCCGGGGGTCTTCTCCGCTCTCCGGGGGTGTTCCGCTCTCCGGGGGGGCTTCTCCGGACTCCGGGGGGGCTTCTCCGGACTCCGGGGGGGCTTCTCCGGACTCCGGGGGGCTTCTTCCATCTTCTCCCCTCTTCCGCTCTTGACTCGGCGAACCCCGGTTCTTCTGCAGCTCTCCGGTGCCTTCTTCTTCAGCGCTGGCTGCCTGCTATGTTTGTGTGTTAGCTCGATTTCAAACAGGCAGCCGGCGCGGTCTTCTGTGACGTCAGGGTCTTCTGGTCTTCTGTTCTTCCTATGTTGCCTCGTCGCCTCTTGTCGCTGTAATGATGGAAGCGCGCCTTGCATCACATTTATATAGGCATCGCCGTCCCATCATGCTCCGGTAGGTACCCACGTGGTGGGTGCCTACCCACGTGCACCCACCACGTGGGTACCTACCGGAGCATGATGGGACGGTGATGCCTATATAAATGTGATGCAAGGCGCGCTTCCATCATTACAGCGACAAGAGGCGACGAGGCAACATAGGAAGAACAGAAGACCAGAAGACCCTGACGTCACAGAAGACCGCGCCGGCTGCCTGTTTGAAATCGAGCTAACACACAAACATAGCAGGCAGCCAGCGCTGAAGAAGAAGGCACCGGAGAGCTGCAGAAGAACCGGGGTTCGCCGAGTCAAGAGCGGAAGAGGGGAGAAGATGGAAGAAGCCCCCCGGAGTCCGGAGAAGCCCCCGGAGAGCGGAACACCCCCGGAGAGCGGAGAAGACCCCCGGAGAGTGGAAGAAGAAGCCCCCCCTGGTAATTGAGCTAATAACGAAGACAGGGGGGGCGTCCGGAGCAGAATAATAAAATATTTCAAAAAGCCTTGTGTTGTGTGTTTATTAACTTTTACTTTTTGCCTCCAGGTGAATGGATAGGGGTACGATGTACCCCATATCCATTCACTTAGGGTGGGGGGCCGGTATCTGGGGGCCCCCTTATTAAAGGGGACTCCCAGATTCCGATAAGCCTCCGCCCGCAGACCCCGACAACCAATGGCAAGGGTTGTCGGGAAGAGGTCCTGTCCTCATCAACATGGGGACAGGGTGCTCTGGGGTGGGGGGGCCCGCAGTGCGCCCCCCTGCCCCAGAGCACCCAACCCCCCCATGTTGAGGGCATGCGGCCTGGCACGGCTCAGGAGGGGGGGGGGGGCGCTCGCTCGTCCCCACTCCCTTCCTGGCTGGCCGGGTAGCGTGCTTTGGATACGGGTCTGGTATGGATTGTAGGGGGACCCCCTACGTCAATTTTGCGGCGGAGGGGGGTCTCCTTACAACCCATACCAGACCTAAGGGCCTGGTATGCTCCTGAGGGGGAACCCATGCCGTTTTTTTCATTGAAAATTGGCATGGAGTTCTCCCTCAGGAATGCATGCCGAGCGACGCTGTCATTTTTTTTTTAAATTATTTGTTTTCCCGGCGCGTCTTTTTTTCACCCGTCGTAACTTTAGTGTCCCGTCGCAATCCACAAAGCCGCCCGGCGTCAATTACGTTCGCGCGATGCACGTCGGGAAAATGACGTCACGCGCATGCGCAGTACGGCCGGCGCGGGAGCGCGCCTCATTTAAATTGTAAACGCCCCCCGGAGAGGAGGAACGCCTTACGACGGCGGCACTTAACTTACACTGCTTGAAATTTTTACGTAAGTGCTTTGAGGATCAGGCACTTAGGTAAAAACTTTAAGTCAGTGTAACTTAACTGCTGAAAGTTAAGTTACGCCGCCTGGCTGAGGATTTGGCCCTATAAATTTTGCACAAACCAACCGATAAACACTTATTGCGATTTTTTTTTACCAAAAATATGTAGAAGAATACGTATCGGCCTAAACCAGGGATATGCAATTAGCGGACCTCCAGATGTTGCAAAACTACAATTTCCATCATGCCTCTGCCTTTGGGTGTCATGCTTGTGGCTGTCAGAGTCTTGCTATGCCTCATGGGACTTGTAGTTCTGCAACAGCTGGAGGTCCGCTAATTGCATATCCCTGGCCTAAACTGAGGAAAAATTATTATTTTTTATATATTTTTGGGGGATATTTATTATAGCAAAAAGTAAAAAATATTGCATTTTTTTTCAAAATTGTTGCTCTATTTTTGTTTATAGCACAAAAAATAAAAACCGCAGAGGTGATCAAATACCACCAAAAGAAAGCTCTATTTGTGGGGAAAAAAAGGACGCCAATTTTGTTTGGGAGCCACGTCGCACGACCGCGCAATTGTCAGTTAAAGCGATGCAGTCCCGAATCGCAAAAAGGGGCCTGGTCCTCTACCTGCATTTTGGTCCGGGGCTTAAGTGGTTAATAAAATAGGCACCTGCATGTGTATTATGTTACCTGTATTATGTTTAATTAGTATGTAGCTCCCTGGTCCTGTGAGATATGGTATTTTGTTGCAGGAGAAAGACAATAAAGCTTGACTTGATTATGTGAATATCCTTAGAGCAGCCCTCAAAATTTACACTCGCCTGCTCGCATTTTGCGAGTAAATTTTGAGGGCTGGCGAGTGTGGGATGCCTGGGAGCAGGGGGGCGAGCAAGGAGAGAAGAGATGTCGCTGCTGTCGCCGCCGCCTGGTTGTTCAGAGCGCGGGGAACATAACAGCTTTCAATTCAATAGCTGTGTTCCCCGCCATGTGCCATCATATACAGCCCCTCCCCCTTGTCCGGGCACTTTGACAGATCACCCATCCCAGGATTGGACGGGTGATCTGTCTATTAAAGTTTCCCGGACAAGGGGGGAGGGGCTGTATATAACGGCACGCGGCGGGGAACACAGCTATTGAATTGAAAGCGGTTAGGTTTCCTGCGCTTTGAACAACCAGGCGGCGGCTCCTCTCCTCTCTTACCCAGCACAGGTAGGCTGCAATATGGGGACACTTGGCTGCAATATGGGGACATGGGCAGGCTGCATTTTTGGGCACGGCTAAAGTTGTTAATATTTATTTGTATAACCTAATTCTGCATAAAACATTTAAGTGTCATTTCATGAGATAATTTATGAGGGCGTGTCTAGTGGGCAGGACATGGTAGGGTTGGGCGAGAAACTGGTGGCGAGTACGCCTTGAGGCCTGGCTAGTAGCTCAGGACTTGAAATTTTGAGCCCTGCTTAGAGGATTCATTAATAACCAAAAAACTATTGACAGATACCTAAAATATAAAAAGCAGCAAACAATTGTCACTGCAGATGACATCCATTTCTTAAACTAAAATCCAAAGTAGTTCTAGGTAAGTAAAAGTAATCTCAAGATCTCAAATACTTTTTTGGGGCATGTATTTAAAGAAACAGTTAATTGGTATGTTATAATTAAAAGAACCTGACTCATTGAGATTATGTTGATTGCAGCAAGCCTGGAGATGCATATTCAATGTCAAAGCCAGACAAGAAAACACAGCGGAAACATTTACAGACTGTAGAATTGTTTTTGCTTTAGAAAAAAAAAATGTTTTATTAAAAAAGATGAAAATACCTAGAACACACTGCATAAAATGACAAAGTTGTACAGAACGGCAGTCCACTGCATTCATTTTAGTGCCAAATCCAGTATTTGAAGCTAGAAAACAAACTGCATAAATTGTGTCCAATAAGATGACTTTATATCTAATTTTGTGTTTATTGTCTATCATTTTCTGAAGTCATTGTAACACAAAACTGTTAGATTGTTTAGATTTTGATATTTACCATAATTCACAATTAGATTCTTTGGAACTTATGAAATTCAAAGTGAAATCTTCAAGTCAATAATATTCACTGTTTGCCTGATTGTAACAAATTGTAACTCTTTGTTCATCCTAATTTATTGATACAATTAAAACTGGTCTCTAGGCAGATATAAAACGAATGTAGCTCTATGTTCCTTAATACGTCATTCAAGTATTTATATTCTTTTCTAAAAGATATGTAAATTAGTCTTCGAATTGGTATCAATTGCTTTCAATCCCCTGCACAGCAGAGCTTAGACTGAGAGATGGAGAAACAGAACAAGATGCCAGCTAGTTGTGTTGCAGTATTCATGCATCAACATGGCACATGCGAATATGAGGTGAGAGAAGAGTAACAGACAACTATTAGGTCCCTTTCACATGGACGGCTGTTCTGCCGCAGTTAAAAGCATGTTTATTTTATGTGAAATTCAAGACTCCAGGCACAGTGATCAGCTGCATTTGTACAGTGTGATTAGCTGCGTTTACATGCGGCACGATATTGAACGGGAATCCGACTTGTATCCTCGCCAATACCGGGCACTGTTTTTGGTATGAATCATGAGGGGGAACTCCATGCCAAGTTTTAAATAAAAAACCGTCATGGGTTCTTCCTCCAAGAGCATACCAGGCCCTTGGGTCTGATATGCATTTAAAGGGGAACCCCTACGCCGAAAAAACGGTGTGGGGGTTCCCCCAAAAGCCAAACTGTCATTTTCGGTTTCCGTTTTCGGCTAAGCGCAGCCTGCATTTTCAGTGCCGAAATTTCCATTCGTTGCACTTCCAATTTGATCCTCTGCAGATTTTGTAAGTTTGCCCACTTGCAAAAGATATGAAGGGACTGTAATCGTTATTATCATAGGTGTATTTTAAATGATAGAGACAGAATTATCATCCAAACATCCAGAAAAAAAAAGAAGATGATGCAAAAGTTATAAACGGAGTTGCAGTTCAGCGAGTAAAATAAGTATTTGATCCCCTACCAACCAACAAAAGTTCTGGCTCCCACAGACTGGCTAAAGCAGGGGTCCTCAAACTACGGCCCGTGGGCCGTATCCGGCCCGCCAGTGTGATTTACCCGGCCCGTGGACTGAAACTAGTGACAGGGCAGTGGCGACGAAACTGACAGGCTTTGAGAAGGAAAACAGGCAGAGCCGCAGCTGCGGGGGATTCCACCCATCCCTCTCCTTGAGCACCTGGCAATGCCTGCTCCAATTGGCTACATTCAGAGCAAATAGCTGGGAAACTAGAGCATTATGGGAATTGTAGTCCTGGATACCAGCAGGCCCCATGATGATTCCCTGAGAGGAGTTCAGCCCCCAACATGCCGAGTGGAGGGGGAATAGGAAGACAGGAGAAGAAATGCCATGAGGCTGTCGAGTGGAGGGAGCAGGGCCGATCCGCCCTATAGGCTCACTATGCAAGCCGCTTAGGGCCCCGCAAAGTTGCGGAGGGCCCCCCAAATTACTAGAGGCCCCGTCTGGTGAGAAGTCATTTTCAGCCCCTCACTGGCTGCATGGGAGAATCCACCCCGTCCTCCCCTCTACCCGGCTGCTCCAACACTATTCTACCCTTCCACCTGACTGCATCTACCCTGTGCTTCCTTCCACCTGACTGCATTCACCCTGTGCTTCCTTCCACCTGACTGCATCCACCATGTCCTTCCTTCCACCTGACTGCATCCACCCTGTCCTTCCTTCCACCTGACTGCTCCAACTCTATTCTACCCTAAACCTGGCTGCTCCAACTCTATTCTACCCTAAACCTGGCTGCTCCAACTCTATTCTACCCTCCACTTGGCTGCTCCAACCTTGTCCTCCCCTCCACCTGGCTGCATCCACCCTGTCCTCCCCTCCACCTGGCTGCATCCACCCTGTCCTCCCCTCCACCTGGCTGCATCCACCCTGTCCTCCCCTCCACCTGGCTGCATCCACCCTGTCCTTCCCTCCACCCTGTCCTCCCCTTCATCTGAGTGCTCCCACTCTGTCCTATCCTCCAATTGACTGCTCCTTCTCTGTCCTATCCTCTCCCCTCCCTTTTGTGTTGGGGGTCTGTTATTGGGGGCTTTGTAATGGAGAGAAGTTTGTGTTGGGGGGGGGGGGCTTTGTGATGGGGGGACCTAATATGGGGGGAATCTTTGATAGGGGGATCTGTAATATAGAGGAATCGGTGATGGGGGGGGGGGGGGTTCGGTGATGAGGGGGGTCTGTGATAGGAAGGGGGTTCTGTGATGAGGGGTCTGTGAAATACTAATAAGTTTATGTTGATTAAAATTGTTCTTTATTTTAAATATTGTATTTTCCTGTTTTTTGTACTTCAAATAAGATGTGTGCATAGGTTCATTTTTTTTAAACTATAGTCCGTAGCTGTCAAAGGATGTCAGGACAAGATTGTAGACTTGCACATGGCTGGAATGGGCTACAAGACCATTATCAAAAACCTTGGTGAGAAGGAGACAACTTTTGGAGCAATGATTTACAAATGGAAGAAATACAAAATAACCACCTATCACCCTTGTTCTGGAGCTTGCCTCATGGGGTAAGGTTGATCATTATAAAATTGAGGGATCAGCCCAGAATTACATGGGGAGGAGCTCAAGGCAGTTGGGACCACAGTCGCCAAACAAAACATTGGTAACACAATACGTTGCCATGGATTAAAATCCTGCACAAGGTCCCCCAAGGTCCCCTCCCCCTCTTCAAGAAGGCACATGTACAGGCCCAACTGAAGTTCGCCAAATAAAAATAACAAACATGTTATATACCTACCTGCCCTGTGCAGTGGTTTTGCACAGATGATCTTCTTCTAGAGTCCCTCTTCTGTGCTCTTGGCCCCTCCCTCCCGTTGAGTGCCCCCACAGCAGGCAGCTTGCTATGGGGGCACCCAAGCTGAGTCACAGCCCCCTGTGTCCATTCAGACATGGAGCTGAAGCCTGGCCCCACCTCCTCTCTCTCCTGATTGGCTGACTTTGATTAACAGTAGTGGGAGCATAGAATGCATTAAGATAAAAAAAACTTCTGACTTTACAAGTCCTTTAACTCGATTCGCTGTGTTTGGAGGAACAAAAATGCTTACTATGACCCCAAGAACACCATCCCTATAGTTAAGCACGGAGGTGGAAACATTATACTTTGAGGCGGTTTCTCTGCTAAAGGTACAGGCCAACTTTGCCGTATAGAGGGGCCAATGGATGGGGCCACGTATTGTAAAATCTTGGATGAGAACCTTCTTCCCTCAGCCAGAACACTGAAGATGGATCGTGGACGAGTCTTTTAGCATAACAATGACCCAAAAAACATACTGCCAAGGCAACAAAGGAGTGGCTCAAGAAGAAGCATATTAAGGTCATGGAGTGGCATAGTCAGTCTCCAGACCTTAATCCTATAAAAAAAAATGTATGGAGGGAGCTGAAACTTCAAGTTGCCAAGCGACAGCCAAGAAACCTTAAAGCGGGGGTTCACCCTATTAAAAAAAAAAACTTTTTTTTTTTATTCTAGCATTACATTCGGCATCGTAGCGCGAGCTACAGTATGCCGGTCTTACATTTTTTATCCCCGTACTCACTGTGCTATTCCACATTGAAGATTCCGGGGAATGGGCGTTCCTATGGTGAGAGAAGGTGATTGACGGCCGGCCCTGGCACGTCACGCTTCTCCGGAAATAGCCGAAATAGGCTTGGCTCTTCACGGCGCCTGCGCATAGCCTGTGCGCAGGCGCCGTGAAGAGCCGAGACCTACTCCGGCTGTCTTCGGGGAGCGTGACGTGCCAGAGCCGGCCGTCAACCATCCTCCCTCTCCATAGGCACGCCCATTCCCCGCGGGAATCGGAATCTTCAATGTGCAATAGCACAGTGAGTACGGGGATAAAAAATGTAAGACCGGCATACTGCAGCTCGCGCTACGATGCCGAATGTAATGCTAGAATGATGTTAAGGAGGGTGAACCACCGCTTTAAGGATTTAGAGAAGATCTGTAAAGAAAAGTGGACCATAATCCCTCCTGAGATGTATGCAAAACTGGTAACCAACTACAAGAAATGTCCTACCCTCTTTGCTTGCTAACAAGGGTTTCTCCATCAAGTACTAAGTCATGTTTTGCTTGGGGATCAAATACGTATTTTACTCACTGAACTGTAACTCAATTTATAACATTTGTATCGTGTTTTTCTGAATTTTGGGTTGAAAGTCAGTCTCTATCATTTAAAATACACCCATGATAGAAATTATAGACCCTTAATATCTTTGAAAGTGGGCAAACTTACAACATCTGTAGGGGATCAAATAATTAATTTTCCCCACTGTATCTAGCATATCCTTGTATCTGGTAAGGTAATATTTGGTTACTGTGCCACACCACTCTGTGTGTGTTCTACTCTATGGCAGAACTGACATGACAGGATAACACATTCATAACAAGGCTCAGTTTAGCCTCTTGTAAAAAGAATATGGTAATGGATCTAAGTTTACTAAAGTTGCTAAAATTTACTTCTGCAATTCTGCTTGGCCATGTTTACAACATTCCAGTATCAGGAGCCTCACTGTGTCTAATGACGCATACACACGATCGGAATTTCCGACAACAGATGTTCGTTGTGAGCTTTTGGTCGGATATTCTGACCGTGTGTAGGCTTCATTGGTCATTTGCTGTCGGAATTTCCGACAACAAATGTTTGAGAGCTGGTTCTCAATTTTTCCATCAACAAAAGTTCTTCAGAAATTCCGATTGTGTGTATGCAATTTCGATGCACAAAAAAACATGCATGCTCGCAATCAATTTGACGCATGCTCAGAATATTGACCTTAATTTTCTTAATTTTTTGGCTCGTCTTAGTGTTGCAAGTCACCACGTTCTTTGGAATTTCCAACAATATTTGTGTGACCGTGTGTATGCAACACAAGTTTAAGCCAACATTCCGTCTGAAAAAAATCCTTGGTTTTGTTGTCGGAAATTCCGATGGTGTGTACGCGGAACAAGACTAGCTCTGTATCTATTTGCTCTAGGAAAGTGTTTCAGAAATGTTTAAAATCAGTGACTACACTTAATAGCCAGGAAAGTAGAATTTTCAGAGATATATCTGCAAAGGCAACTGAGCTTCTCTCAGGAAGGGTTTACTTTAAAGTGCCAAATTTGTGGCCAAAGAGAAGGGTGATGCAATTGCATGTAGGGACTACATTTAGCCTTAATCTATACTCATCTATTTAATGCAAAGAAATATAATTTGAATTCTACCATTTTTTTTATCCAAAGATCTTCATGCCTAAATATATACAGTTTGAAATTAAAGGCACTGTTCCCCACTGTTCAAATGCTGAAGCCTCGGACATGAACAAGCAAAGCCCTACATCTACCAAGATGGTCAACTCCACACAAAGGCACAGTGCAGAACAGGATATGACAAGTCTAACAGAAACAGATAATCTGCAGGGAGACCATAGGCAGTTCTGGTGACTAGTCCTTTTCCCTCATGCAGCTTCCATCAGTTCAAGGGCAATACAATTGATACCTAAATGTGGATAATTTAGACTACTCACTCGAAATGTTACTTTTTAGTTTTGACTTTTAATGTGGCATTTCGACCTCAGATCTTTTTATCCAGACAGTGTATAAAGTATCATCTAACTAACTCTCTGCATAAATTAATGATCTAAATTAAGGAAGAGCGAATATGATGTAAATGTAATATGCATATATCATACATTGTTTATGTTTCAGTATTTTTTATTATTATAAAGTCATAATTCATGGGTAAAATTTTTGTATCGCACACAGAAGGGGTTAAACTTTGAAGCACAAAAAGTTCACCTAAGGTACTAGAAAAAAAAAAGTCTTTTGAATATGTATTTGGTAATCTAAAAATATGTACAAGATGTGTAAGAAGCCCTATGAGAGTGCCAGAAACGAAGGGAAAAATACCTGTCAGGGCAGTTATCACACCATGTCTAATTGATTACAAATGTTTGAAGGTACAAGCTATAAATCACCACTTTAATTCCACATTAACCTCTCACCATCATCCGCACTCCTTTCCCCCCTCAACTACTGAACAGGGCTGATGTCTCAATGAAAAGGACTGATTCCACCAGCGTGTCTCCAACCGTTTCAAAAACTAGTTCACAGCAAAGCCATTAAATATAACACTTCCTCTTTGATTAGTCGCCTAATAATTTTCTTTGACCCTTGACATAACTCCCTTGTTGTATCAGGAACCATAAAATATTAAGACACACACCAACTAAAAATAAGCCTACAATGACTATTTTAAAGACTGTGTGTGGCCTTGCCCATATATTTTTGGCAAGTTGCTTATTCTCCGACCACAGCTATATTCATCCAAGAGCAGTGGCACTGGAGAGTCTCTGTCTCACCTGTCAAAGCTGAGGAACGCTGCACAGAAGACCACCAAGAGTCCATGGACTGGGTCCATGGTTCTACCGCAGTTTGCTCTGATAAGCTTTTTTACTAACTAGAGAATAAACTGTAGGGAAAACACTGTGAAGCCCACACCAGGACATCTCCCCGAAAGGTACTTTTATAGAGATAAATGAGAGGAACACAAGCAATTTAGCTACATATTACATTTTATTGGTAAATCAAAAAAAAAAAAAAAAAGCCATGTTACTGATGCACAATGCACATTTAATGTCAGCATAACATCCAGCAAAAAACTAATGGGTCATTTTCTGGTGAGCCACATACAATAGAACATCAAATGCATTTAATGTATATCTGAGAGTAAGCAAAGCAAATTCCTTTACATATAAGTGTAGCAGTGTCTTAAAAGAATAGTCACTGAAATATTTACCTGTGTGCTAAACATAATATTCATTCATTGCATTATGCTAAACATAAATTAAAATTCATTATAATTGAGGATAAAATCCCTGAACATACATGTAGAAAAAACTAGTTAGTAAACATCTGAAAAGCAAAACAAAGGGAAGAAGAGACATTATAATATTTGAAAATGTTTAGATACATATAAATACACACACACACACACACACACACACACACACACACACACACACACACACACACATATATATATATATATATATATATATATATATATATATATATATATATATATGCATATGTATATATACATACACACACACACACACACACACACACACATATATACATACACATATATACATACACACACACATTTTCTCTCAAAATGTGCATATTGCAAGCGTTTTAATTCTGTAAATTCACCTGAAAACACCTGAACAACATGTGGCAGCATTTAAAATTATTACAGATGGGTGCCGATTTTACATTAAAATTTGCTTTTTGAAGAAAAGTATGCAAAAGTTCACAACTGGTTTAAAAATAAAAATCACAGATAATAATATTTTCACTACAAAGGAATATAAGCCCGTCTATGCCCAGTACTAGAACTTCATACTTTTAATCTTTTGTAGGTCACAACATAAAAGTATATGATCTTCAAAACAGGTATATTTTTAAAGTTACCAATAACATTTTTTTTTTTTTTGGCCAATAAAAAGTATATTAAAAAATCTATAAAAATTTTAAATTCCTGTGCTAAATGTCTTCGTTGTCTCCGTTTAGGGGTAAAAAAAAAGAGAAATACTATTTTGGGCAATTACCAATTTCCCTGCTAAACTCACTAGGGGCCAATATAAATCATATCAGTAGCAGAGAAATAAAGGTCTCCATTATGCAACATTTCACACATCTACTGTACCCTGTATGATACATAGTTACACATAAGGAAAATATATATCTAGGTAAAAACTGGGTTATTTTACAGTTTGTACATTAAAAGTCTCTACCAGTTTTGCACAATATATATTTGAATGGTAAAAAAAAAAAACATTAAAACAATACATATTTGGTCCATATATTAACATGTATCCTAACAAGACTAGCAAAATTTAACACTGCAGACTTGCAATTTAGATATAAAGGAGTTAAGAACACACAACAGACATACATGTGTTTCCATTTATGTCAAGAGCCAGAAACCAATTCGTAGACCTTGAAAATATCACAATCATATTTGAATAGCTATTATCTTAATATCCACACTGCTAAAATGAGATGAGAGGGTCTCCACAAATATACAGTTTAAAATGGTCCTTGTCTTGTTTCCCGCAAAGAACATCAACCTTTCAACCAAAAAAGAACCTTCAGGGATAACATAACTGTTAAACTAGAACATAATTATGATTTTACCATGTGTGAATTTGTATTTAATTGGAATGTCTCCTTGAAACCTGCAGTAATAGAGATTTTATTATACATGTAAAGTCCAAATTTGACATATTTACTTTGATGAATGCTTCCTAGGTTGAATAAGATACATGAGTGATATTGAAACAAATTGGGGACACTGTTCTTGAGAATGTCTACTGGCTGCTACTAGCTTCCAACAATAGAATCAAGAAACAAAAATGACCATCATTGAGTATGACTTATGTATCAAATGCAAACACATCATGAAATTCGTATGTCCCCAATGACGGGAAAAGATGGCTTGCTCCCAGCAGGAGATTAGTAGGTTCTTATTATCAGAAGCCAAGTTCATCGTATGATCTTTTTCATACAAAACTGCTATTTATGTTTAACTCCTTATGTGAAGATTATATAAAACCTTACATCTTGTTACTAGAAAACTGAGGGGACAGAACAGAGCATAAGAACAATATAATCCTGGTAATATGCCGATTTTACCAAATATCTTACCAGCTTCTTGTGCAACACAATAGTAAAAATGGAAATTCTATAAACGGGATTACATTTTTTAGACGGTTTTCTTTTTTTTTTTTTTAAATATCACAAAAGAAAAAATAAAGTACAAAACGTTAAACGAGTCTTTCAAAAAATTATTTCAAATGCGTTTCAGATCATTTCACCCCCCATAAAATGAAGCCACATTGTGGCGGATATGGCAAACAAAATGATTTCTAATAATTCCAATGTAGTAGTAAATAAATGGAAATGTACTTACTCAAATATCTTTCAACACAGCTTCACCAACTCCACTTTTCATGATTAGATTCCTTAAATGCTTACAGTAGTAAACGTATTTTAAATTAACCTCCTGGATGCAGATACGTATTTGAATAAAATCAGACTTTTTTTTCATACATTTAAGCCATTTTTTTTGTTAGCAAATGACTTGTAGTGAGCTCAGTCTGAAGACTTCTAGACTTTAGAACGTGCAATTTAAGGACACAAGGAAACCATGCAATTAACACAAAGTGCTATTTTAGAGTGCTTGGAATTTCACAGTGTGCATTTGCTTTGAAAGTAAATGAATAATGTAGCACAAAATCTGATTTTGTGGATATGAACAACGTTAAACCCTGATAGTCTCACCACAGACCACCATTGCGCTCCCTGTAAAACTACAATTACAAAGACATTGTTTCCCTGATTTAAGGACGCTTTATGCTTTTAAAATGAGCAAATATAAATGTAAGCATATGTACTGGGTATACATTTAAAACAAAATATGCAATGTCCTCTTTTGTTAGGAGCTGGTTGAAAGAATATGCGCAAGCTAGAAGACTTGTGTGTTTGTGTCATAGTTAATACAGACTTAATTAAGACGTTTCCAAAAAGTTGTCATACCATGGCCCAGTATACTTTACCCCTTGGAGAATGACAGCTGCTGGTCACATTTTTGTCACAATTATATGGGTCAATAAAGACATATATCACAGGCTCACTGAAATTTACTCAAGACTTTATTAAATATGTACCTAATCTTACAAGTTTTTACTTTAATTTAAATACAATTTTTTAATTAAACGGTTGCTAATTTTTAAAGCATTTTGGAGTTATTTTCACACATCTACTGTACCAACTCTTATTTAATTCATTAATCAGATTATTTTATACCATTATTGAATTAATGCAAGATTTAATAAAAAGGTTTGTGATAGCAGTGAAATTATTTACATAAAAATATGCTATAAAAAAAAAGAAAAGAAGATGATGTAACTAAAATAATTTGTTTACCTCATTAGGGCAGGCTACAGTTGTAGCAAGAAAATAGTACTTTTAAATAGGATTAATTTAGAGTTTTGTGGCATTTAATTAGAAGCAGTAACTTTGTGGTCTACATTTGCCATGAATATATGAATATGTGGGGAAGCTCACAATAGCCGGGTCTAAAAACCACCCACTTGGATCTTGTTCATACATCACTATTAATTACAGTAACTGATTTATGCAGTTATTAGAAAAAAAAAGAAGAAACGTTATCCAGAAGCTTTATCTTGTATCAAGATTTGATACAGGTTTGTTCAATTTTGAACATCCAATTCTTCCAGCCAAACTGGAAAAAGAATTGGACATTCACCAGTAACATCTAATGACTAGTACACCGCGTATTTAAATACATTCAGCAGATCTGTAAGAACACAGTTTATATTCATGGTAATGCCCCATAAATAAATAAATACATTTTAGGTATGTCAGTGAAAATGAAAATAAACAAACCACAGAACAAAGTAATGTGTGCATCAAAAAAAAAAAAAAAAACATTACTTCAATAGGACTATCAATATGAATTTACAAATAGACACAGCAGAGCTTTATAAGATGTAGAAATTAATATTTAGCATTTATTTTCAGGAGAATTGTAAATTTCAGAGTTGTTTGTATCATTTTACAGCTGGTTTCTCTTTTTAACGATGATTCCATGAAATTAATTATCAATAGATTTCCCTAAGCTTTATTATGAGATTTCACTCATTTTTTTATACTAGTCATAATGCACTGTTAATTATTCTTAACAGATTCTCGTTTTGACACGGTCAAGTTCTAGCTCAGTTTTTTTTATAAACTGGTGTAAACTTTAGTAAATATTGTGCAGAAATAATGCAAATTGTAAAAAACAAACGCCCAATTTTACCACGATTTCAGGGAATGCCTGTGTATGTGGCATTAAAATTGGACTAAAGTAGAGCAGGGACTACTTTGAAGTCGGAACGACTTCAAGTCGTGCTAATAGGAATGGTTGTCTTTGGAAATAATGGGAAACGACTTGTCATGCTACTTTGCCATCACAAATCATGGGACAAGTCGTATAAGTGTGAAAGGGGCCTTAGAAGGGTTTTTTGAGAGTGAGGGGGTGTGTGAGAGAGGGTGGTGGGTGGGAGAGGCTGGATAGGTGAAAGGGAGGGGTGAGGGTTGGGTTCATTTTGTTTCAGAGGCTCCAAGGATCCTGGGTGATGTCAAGGACCATTTACATACAGAAGCCGACTAGGGAACTGTCACTAGTGATGAGAGTAATAACAAGTGACCATTGTTAGGTGAGGCATGTCATCGCGTCAGCAAGTAATCATGATTGACATAAATCTACAGTCATGGATGATGTGACTGATATTGAATTTACATTGGGGGCATATTTTTCTAATAAAGAACTTTTTTTCTCCGTGCGCATTTTTTTTTTTTACCATTTACAGTTTTTTGTGAGTAATCGTGAAGACTCACTGTGCCAGACGATCTTCACCCATCACTATTCCTGTTACAAATGTCAGATCCCTGGCTGGCCGCTGTATGTTAGCAAACTAGCCAGAAATGTTGTGGATAGCAGCCTATGCAAAATTCATTGATTTATAAAAATTGTATAAGGGCCCTTTCAGACGTGCGGACCATATTTCATCCGTTTTTGTATCCCTATAGGTTTGCGGATGTCAGCGGATGAACTTTCGCTTACATCCAATCTCATCAATCCCCGCTATGGTCCGTTTCTGCAGACGGATAAAAAAAACGATGTTTCCATCCGTCTGCAGATCGGATGAGCATGGACAGACGGTCTGTGTTCATCCGATTCCCCCCCATAGAGAAGAGTGGCGATCTGAAAGGGTGGTCCCTGCACAGTGTGCAGGGACCGCCCTGTCATCTGCCAGCTCAGTGGGGATCAACGGAGCGATCCCCGCTGAGCAAGCGGATCCGTACATGTGAAAGGGCCCTAACAGTCTTCAAGTACCTTTGAATAATTTGTAAATCCAAATCTCTTCATTAGTAACAAAGTGACAAAATTCACAGAAACCTTCACATATTTAAGCATCATTAAACCAAAAGAAGACTGATCTTGCCAACAGGTGCAAAATGCACTAGATGAGATTTGGCAGTTTTTTTTTTTATCAACTTGCTAAACACCTGGGCAACATTGTTGCGTTGTGTCATTGCTAGAAGGTAAAAATGACAGATGGAGGCCAACACCAATAAGCAAAATCACAGATGGTCACCAACACAAAGACTGACCAATAGTGAACCATAGGGGAAAGAGCAGGGTCATATGCAATTTGAGGAAACACCAGCTCCTCCTCAAATGGTCTACTACATTGGCTTCAAAGAACCTGCTCTTTCTTGGTTCTTCTCCTCCTATCTGGGGCTCCTTCAGTTTCACCTAAACTTCTATCACCTCTTCTCCTCTGCCTATTTCCATAGGGGTCTCCAAAGGCTCTGTTCTCAGACCTCTTCTATTCCCTTAGTACACTTCCTCTCTTGATCAGTTGATAGCCTCCCATGACTTCAAATATGATTGCCATGCTGATGACACTTAAATCTATTTCTTTTCAGTTCCCTCATGCATTAATAATTTACCAAGGGCCCCTTAATACTAGGTGTAGTGACCAGTGGTTTTTCTGCACTGTATGAACACAGGTACCTGCAAAAATGCAAATGAAAAAAAAAAAGTTTTCTATGTGGCATGTTCACACTACAACACTGAGTTTATATGCATTCCAGAGATGTGTGTTAAAATCTTCTTTACCCCTTGGCTTTCGCTCACAGAACTCCACTGAAACTTTCCTACTACCAATGTTTTACTAACTGCTAAAACCAATGGCCACTACTCCATACTCTTACTACTAGATCTCTCTGTGGCCTCTGATACTGGTAATGACCTGCTTATTCTGAATAAATTCCACTATCTTGGCCTAAAAGATTCTGCCCTTTCCTGGATTTCCTACTACTTCAATTACAGAGCTTCTTCAGTGTCATCTATAACTCTGTCTCCTCCTCTCCACTTCCTCTTTTTGTAGGAGTCCCCAAGGCTCTGTTCTTGTACTCCTTCTCTTCTTTATCTACACCTCTTTTGGTCACTTGATAACCTCCCAATGCTTCCAATACCATCTCTATGCCGATGACACAAAAAACTCAACTCATTCCCTCAGTCTCCTCTCGCATTACTAACCAACATATTCCCCCAACCCAGCTCATGCCTTCCCTGACTTTTTCATCAAGATCAATACTACAACTATCAGTCCCTCCCCTCACACCAGGGGACTAGGTGTAAACCTGGACTCTGATCTTTCTTTTGGCCCTAAACCCAAATGCTGTCACAAGCTTGTAGACTTCACCTCCATAACATCCCTAAATTTGGCCTCTTTTTAACTAATGAAATCACCAAGCTACTCATTCACACCCTTGTTATCTTTCGCCTCGACTTCTGCAATTCTTTTCTCATAGGCCTATCTCTCCATTGGCTCCATATCTCCTCTTCAGTCTATCATGAACGCTGCTGCCAGACTTTTCTGCCTTACCAATTACTTAGTGTATGCCATCCCCCTCTGCCAATCCCTCCACTGGCCATTACCCAGCAAATTAAATTCAATATAAAATAGCAACAACATAAAAAGCCATCCACAACTCTGACGCAAGCAACATCACCAATCTCGTCTTAAACATATCACCCAAACGCTCCTCTTTGCTCCCCCAATACCTCTTGCTCTCTAGCCTCCTCCTTCCATGCTCATCTCCAGGAACTCTCTAGAGCCTCTCCCATACTCTGGAACTCTCTACCCCAAACTATCTGACCATCTCCTACTCTGGTCACCATTAGGTGATCCCTGACAATTCATCTCTTCAGAGAAACCCATCACACCTCCAACTAAAGCCCCGTACACACAATCGGTTTCTCTGATGAAAACGGACCAATGGACCGTTTTCATCGGACAAACCGATCGTGTGTGGGCCCCATCGGTTTGTTTTCCATCGGTGAAAAAAAATAGAACATATTTTAAAATTTTCCTATGGATAAAAAAACGATCACCTGTGTGGAAGTCCATCGGTCAAAAATCCATGCATGCTCAGAATCAAGCCGACGCATGCTCGGAAGCATTGAACTTCATTTTTCTCAGCAGGTCGTAGTGTTTTATGTAACCGCGTTTCGACACGGTTGGATTTTTGACCGATGGTGTGTAGGCAAGACTGATGAAAGTCAGCTTCATCGGATATCCGCCAAAAAAATCCATCGGATTAGATTCCATCAGATATCCGGTCGTGTGTACAGGGCTTAACAGCTGAACTTTTACCTGTTCCATCAGCTAATCCCCCACAGTTATTACCTTCTGTACCATTCCCCAACCTATTAGATTGTAAGCTCTTATGAGTAGGGCCCTCTTAACCCTCTTGTATTGTATTGTATTGTAGCTAAACTGTCTCCCTTTACATCGCAAAGCGCTGAGCAAACCGTTTAATATAAATCATGTATAATAAGGTAAATAAGGCAAAATACAATTTTAAAATCACGTACATGTACGTCCTTTGAATTCAAGTGGTTATACTGGGATGATGCCTGCAGCTACAGTAGGTATTTTCTTTTTTGTTTGTTTTTTTTAAACCGGCGGATGGCTTTTACAGGCAGCAGGAGGTATCTTCCTCAATCTTTACAAAACTGAGCTCAAATGCCCCTTATCTAACCAATGACACCACCAAGCTACTAATTCACTCACTTGTTATCCCCTCATCTCCACTAATGCAATTGATTCATCGTTGGCAAACCTCTATAAAGACTATCCCTCTTCAGTCTATCATGGATGCTGCTGCTAGACTTATCTACCTCCTTACCAAGCACACATCTTAGCCAAGCCCTCCATTGGCTTCCACTCGCCCAATGAAATAAAAAATTCAATGTACTTACAGGCAAAGCCATGCACAGCTCTGTCCTGAGCTACATCACCAACCTCACTTCAAAATATCCCACACCATCAATTTCACTGTTCCGTAGATCTCCTGCTCCATCTCCCTCATCAAATTCTCCTATGTTTACTTCCAAGACTTCTCCAGAGCCTTTTCAGACCCTTTCTCTTAGGTGATCCCTGAATTTCATCTCTTCAGGGATGCCTCCTCAACCACACACCTGAACTTTTATCTCCATCGACTCATACCAATACAGTACTCTTTCTATATGAATGAATGACTTGTATAGCGCTACACATGCGAACTGAATTGCCTCTGGGCGCTATTCCAGCCAGTGTCTGCTTGGCTGGTGCGGTCATTTTACCCCGTGGGATCACGACACGCTAGGGACACACAGTCATACATATCACTTGCCTCTCCCTTTACACTGTATAGCAGGTCCTTCTAGCCCTTATCTTAATTTGTATTACATCTGTACTATCTTCTTTTGATATTGTAAAGCACTGAGCGAAACTGGTGGCATTATATAAATCCTGTGATGAGAATAATACACTGCTCAAAAAAAAAATCAAAAGGAACAATTTTTAATCAGAGTATCGCATCAAGTTAAATAAACTCCTGGGATATTGATCTGGTCAGTTAAGTAGCAGAGGTTTAATAAGTTTCAGCTGCTTTGGTGTTAAAAAAATAAATAAATAAAATTAACAACAGGTGCACTAGATGGGCAACAATTAAACGACCTCCAAAACAAGAATGGTTTTGAGGTGGAGGCGACATTTTTTTTCTCTACTCATCTTTTCTGACTGTTTTTCACTAGTTTGCATTTGGCTAGGGTCAGTGTCATTACTGGTAGCATGAGACGATACCTGGACCCTATAGAGGTTGCACAGGCAGACCAACTCCTTCAGGATGGCACATCAATACGTGCCATTGCCAGAAGATTTGCGGTGTCCCCCAGCACAGCCTTGAGGCATGGAGAGCTCTTGAGAGCATGGAGGAGATTCCAGGAGACAGGTTTTTACTCTAGGAGAGCTGGACAGGGCCACAGAAGGTCCTTAACTCATCAGCAGGACCAGTATCTGCTCCTTTGTGCATGGAGGAACAGACCTCCTACAAAATGACCTCCAGCAGGCCATTGGTGTAAATGTCTGACCAATCAGAAACGGACTTCATGAGAGTGTCCTGAGTTTTGACTCTCTTGGCAGAATTCACCCTAAAAGGGCTCATTCACACCACTGCAATGAGCCTCAACTCAATGTAAATATTGTAAAGCAACTTAGGCTCTTACTTAAAGCTCAATTCTGGGTTCAGGCCTCCCCCCACACCCCTTTCCCCGCCTTCCAACTCAACAGGCTTAGAGAATTAAAGGGACCCATCAGAAGAAAACAAAATAAAGCATATATTTTTTCCAAGACTCTATGGTCAGGTGATTTCATGGGGCCTCCTACCTTCTTCCTCTGGCAGTAGGTCGGATCCTAAATACTGCAGATAGCAGCACTACATAATGACATGGTGTAGCTCTCTGCAGCATTCACTTTGTGCCCACATGGTTGGAAGAGCCTGGTCAAGCTTAGGAAATGGATAGAATGATGCTTTTTGTGTGTTCCAGTGCATTTGGCAACCCATTGAAATTAATGGGCTGGTGAAAAGTACAAAAATGTGCATGTTGTGGTGTGAACTTGCCCACAGCCAGACAGGGAGAATTTTCCTAGATGGGACAAAGGGCAAATACAAATGCAAAACAGGTTATATATCCTATAATCAAAAAATACAGTTTTCTATCTCATTTGGGGAGACTTCTCTTCGCTTTCCGTTATAACACTTTTGTGTGTTCCCTTATGTTTTCGACAGCCTATTCATCTCCGTGGGCTGTCAAATGCCTAGAAACATGCTAAAAGTAAGGAGGCACAATTTTTTTTAAATTGCGCTACCCTAAGCCACATGGTACTGTAACACCATGCGGTTTTCTGACTGCAAATGCACCCATGTTTGCCAGATGTGTGGGAGTGCTATTAACAATTGATGGCACCTGCGTGAGTCTAAAGAGTGTTCTGGAGATGCAGGTTTCCCACACTGAAAGTAGCATGAATGGGTCCTATAGGAAAATGTTCCTAACAAGAACACCAACAACAACTAACACACAACAGAGGTTGAAACCCTTCTAACTCTATTGAACACTTAAAACTAAAAGAAGGCTGAAGCAGGACAGGATATAAAATTGCACCAATAAGATCCTACCCAATTGTTTCCAGCTGTGCTACCTTTTTTTTTTTTTTTTTTTTTTTTTATAATACCAATACCTGGAAAAACTATACAATTTCTTGCCTCTTAGCTTGTATTAATTTTTAAACCCAGGTAGATGATGCACCCGATAATTTCTAGCTTGCGATTATATATACAAATTTTTTTTTTCGGCTAACCCAAGCACATCTTCCATAGCTGTAAGAATGGGTAAACGTTGTCTGTAATTCTGCCTTAATTTGCCCTCTCCACCTCCCCCCATGTCCACATCTGTCCGATACTAAGCGTCATTTAGCTTCAGTGCTTATATTTAAAGGGTAACTTTAAATGGAAACCTTTAATCAGTAGAGGTTTAGTAAACTAATCCTAAACCCTTGCAGCAGGAACCCTACTGTGCCTGCTGTTTTGACTCCCATAACCCTGTTCGGTCATTTTAAGCTGGCCATACACTAGCAGGGTTTTATACACAAATTTCCATTTCTGGAACATATGATAATTTCTTTAATGGTTAGTGGGATCAAATTGCAGTTTTAATTTTTTTTTATGCAATAACGAGAAATTGGAAAACTTTTCTTAAATGAACTAATTTCTAACGATGCATACGGTTTTTGCTGTAGAAATTCCATTAATTCCAAAATTGAAAGTTAAACCTAAATAACATTTTGTAGTACTTTCTAATTAAATGCTTCAAGTCTCTGTTGGCAATATCGAATGTATGGAGAAAAGTTTGCTTATTCAAAATTACACCAGTGTATGGACAGCTTTAGGGCCTTCAAAAAAAAGTAGACCCTACACCAAAACGCAAGCTGCATTTATGCCCCCATCCCCCTATTTTTGCAGCATTTTAGCTTTTGAGGTGGGGTGCTGGGTGACTAGCTTCTCAGGCACTGGATTGAGGGAGGCAGGCGGGAGTTCCCCTTGTGCCAAATATTGAAAGTACTGTTTTTTCCTTTGCTGTAGGGCAGAATGGGACTGCAGTGGAGGTAATAAATATTTTAAAGGAGTCTCCGGAAAAGCTAGAAAGTGAAGCCTAGAACATACTAGTAGTAATAGTAGTGGGGCTAAATGAAAAAAAAAACTGACTGCTCAGGAGGAGCTGCTGTGCTTTTGGCCCCTTTCACACTGGGGCGGGAGGCGCGGTGGCGGTATAGCGCCGCTAAAAATAGCGGCGCTATACCGTCGGAATTCCCACGGGATTCGGCCGCTAGCGGTGCGGTATTAACCCCCCCTAGCGGCCGATAAAGGGTTAATACCGCCCGCAATGCCTCTCTGCAGAGGCGCATTGTGGGCGGTATTACCGCGGTTTCCCATTGTTTTAAAAAGGGAAGGTATAAATACCGCTCCT
Organism: Rana temporaria; assembly: GCF_905171775.1. Classification (NCBI taxonomy): domain Eukaryota; kingdom Metazoa; phylum Chordata; class Amphibia; order Anura; family Ranidae; genus Rana; species Rana temporaria. The sequence continues at coordinate 57,932,236 of NC_053492.1, forward strand.
CTCACCGCTCCAAAGATGCTGCTTGCAGGAGATTTTTTTCTCTCCTGCCAGCGCATCGCATCAGTGTGAAAGCCTTCGGGCTTTCACATTGAGAAGGCTGGGCAGGAGTTCTTCAGGCGGTATTTAGGCGCTATTTTTAGCGCTGTACCGCCTGAAAAACTTCTCAGTGTGAAAGGGGCCTTTTTGTTCTGACAGGGGGACAGCTCAAAACCCCTCACGAGAGCACTTCGTTCCAGAGCCAATCAGCAGACCTTTTTCGGTCATGTCCCTTTGACAGAAGCCGACTCCAGTACACACGTTCAAAATGTCAGCCGGTTTCTATTGAACCAGCCTATGCCACCCCACATTCGGCCTGAGTGTACTAGGCTTCAGTGAAAATCACCTGCAGTGAAATTCTCTATTAGCACAATAATCAGATGTCTTTTATTTGATATCATGTTTAGGTTCAAATCCCAAACATTGCACTACCTGCATGCAGTTTGCATTTTCTCCCTGTACTTCTGTGGGTTTCCCATGTGGTGGTGGGGGGGGGGAAGGTGCTCTGGTCAGATGAGACCAAAAAATTTACTATTGGGCCCAAAAGTGAAACGATGTGTGATGGAAAACAAAACCCTACACATCGCAGTAAACACACCATCCCCACCGTGAAACATGTTGTGGGGATATACAAGAAAACTGGTCAGAGTTGATGGGAAGACAGATAGAGCCAAATTCAGGTCAATCTTGGAAGAAAACCTGTGAGGCCCCGTACACACGTCCGAGGAACTCGACGTGCCAAACACACTGAGTTCCTCGTCGAGTTCAGTGTTGTAGCCGCCGAGGATCTCGGCGGGCCAACTTTTCTCATTGAACAACGAGGAAATAGAGAACATGTTCTATATTTGGCCCGACGAGTTCATCGGCTTCCTCGCTGAAAAGTGTACACACGACCGAGTTTCTCGGCAGAAACCAGCTCCGATCGAGTTTCTGGCTGAATTCTGCAGAGAAACTCGGTCGTGTGTACGGGGCCTGAGAGTCTGCAAAAGACTTAAGTTTGAGGCAGAGGTTCAACTTCCAGCAGGACAACGACCCTAAACATACAGCCAGAGTTACAATGGAATGTTTTAGATCAAAGCATATTAATTTGTTAGAATGGTCCAGTCAAAGTCCAGACCTAAATCCAATTGAGAATTTGTAGAAAAACTTGAAAATTGCTGTTCACAGATGCTCTCCATCCAATCTGACAGAGCTTGAGCTATTTTGCAAAGAAGAATGGGCAAAAACTTTACTCTCTAGATGTGCAAAGCTGGTAGAGACATCCCCAAAAACACTTGCAGCTGTAATTGCAGTGAAAGGGGGTTCTACAAAGTATTGACTTGGGGGGGCTGAATACAAATGCGCCACACTTTTCACATAATAATTTGTAAAAAAAATAATCCACTTCACAATTAGGTGCCACTTTGTGTTGGTCCATCACATAAAATTCCAATAAAATACATTTACTTTTTTGGTTGCAACATGAAAAAAAAAGTGGGAAATTTCAAGGGGTATGAAAACTTTTTCAAGGCACTGTAAATACCTGAAAAACAAATCTTTATGTATAAAACACAATTTTATTAATGCAAAGGTGTACTCTCTGTATACAACTTTGATAAATAGTGCCCCTTTAAATGTTACAAGTTGCCCTGCTACCGTTCCTTTTCTAACAAGGCTGCATTTATCTGTGATGCCATGGTATACTCGCAGGTCATTGCTAACCCAGGCCTACAAATGCAGAACACATCACAGGAACAGCACGTAGCAGAAGTGCTGATTCAGAGAAAAGAAAGCCGGTTCACCAGGTGTACAGGCACACAACTTTAGAAACTTTGCTTAGGCAAGAACAGGAGGTCTGCCCAGTGTGGGTGACTTAGACAGACATGATTTCAACTCTGCAAAAGGAATCTCCAGGCTTGCACTTCTTCTGACAGCCAATTACACAAATCGAGCTAAACAGTTAGCAACCAGACTTCAAGATGAAAGGTTAAAAACAAATATATAATCGTAAAATGAGTTACAGATTCTCACATTCTGGTACGCAAGGAGCAAAAGAAAAATACAAAAACCAAACTCCAGAAAATCCAAAGCAGACTTTTGGGTTTGCAATAGGCTCAAAACGCTGTGGATTATTATAAATCATTACTCTTGCTCAGGAATATTCTGCGGCACTAGTGCCAGCTTAATTTGCTCTCCTACAGACAATAATAAACTCAGAACAAACCAGAGGAAATAAGAATGGCATAAGGACTACGACTCGAACAGTGCATTGTACAACATGAGTTCTGTGCTCCATATGCTTTTAGCTGTACAGGAGTTTGAGCTCGAGCTGAATTTGTACTCTCTCCAAATCCTCATGAGTCAGAAAAATTAAAAAGCTATATCCTTCTGGATGCCAGGAAAGGCCTTACCACGATCCTTTTGTCAAAAAAAAAAAAAAAGAAAGGGAGAGAGAGAAAGCCACAGTGGAAGGCTGTCCCACTTTGAGAGCTCTGATGTCATCAACCACATGATTCTGCCTCTCCAGTAACGTTGCTTGCAGAAAAAAGGAGTTTTAAAAGCTTTTGCTTTTTTGGATTGTGTGAATGCTTCATTCGCCTCACAAACAACCACAGAACCACAAGTGCGGTGCAAAACTTTCTCCAGGAGGACAGCACGGAGCCTCTGGTTTTTAAATGGTTAATCTCCGCAGGTCACTACCAGTCTTCAAAACCATCATTGTCAGTAAGTACTCTTAAACCACATTCTATGCAGTAATAATAGTCTACCATTCTTCCTTACTGGGTCATGTATGGGGGGTTAGGGTTAATGTCTCGTGCCTGAATTAGAAAAGTCTCTCACATATCTTATAGCACACATGCACTGTCACTATTGCAATCTAAAATACACAACAGCAATAAGGTTCCACTATCCTGTATGACTGTAATCTGCTATATTCGCAGTTTGAGGCTTCAAAAAAAGGAGATATTACTGCTGGGACATACAAAGAAAAAAAAAAAAAGAAAAAACTGAAACCCGAAAGACGCCAAGACCAGAAAAATCGCAGAGGACGGTTATGGCGTCAAACAGCCTTTTCAGCTCCGTGACACCGTGTCAGCAAAACTTCTTCTGGGGTAAGTGCCGAATCCGACCAATCATGACCTGCACTTGTTTACAGAATCCCAAGCAACAGGTTACATGTCAATGATAGGCGGGTTTAAAGGGCCAAAAACACTGTGGGCCACAGGTTCCTCTTGTTCCATCATTTCACAGGACACAAAACACAATTTACAATTACACCAGCACATACACACACAACTTTCAATCATCTCATACATCCTGCAGCACAGAGATTAACAATATATATATATATATATATATTTTTTTTTTTTAAATCGCACCTACCTGCTATAGAAATAATGTTAGAGAATCAAAGACGTTCAGACTTGACAAGAAGTGCACTAAAAGACGTGTGCCAGGTGAAGAACCTGGGAAGGTATTTAAATACTCTGAGGGCAAAGTTATATACAGAGCACAGTCTATTAAGTCACCTAATCATTTCAACAAGCAGCTCACTTTAAATTCCCGTCCTACTTCCAGGCACCCCACTGTTTAAAGGAAATTAGGAAAAATAGGACTTAACCGCAGCGGCCCTAAAACACATCACTATATTTGATGCACTGTTAGCTGAGCTGCTATTTGGCAAGACCACTTTTATGCTCAGCCTCACACAGCTTATAGGTAAAACCTGCAACTGCAGACATAGCTCAGGGTTACCTACAGCAACACTATAAAACACACACTAAAATTCACCTAATTATGGAATGCAAAGCAGAATAATACCCAGAAAAGGTGCCAAAATTGCTGATAATACTGCTGTCGGTTCACGCCAAATCAACCTTAATTTAGCAAAGATGTTAATAAAACACAATAAATAAAACAAGCACAAATCACTCCAATACAAGATATACAAACACAAAAAAAAACAATTCTAGAAAAAATTAAAATAAAATTGGTAACGATGCAAAAACAATAAATGCATGCATGGACAACAACGCAGAAATTTGGTGCCTTTTAGTGCATTATTTTCATACACCTCCCCCCACACACAAACAGGGCTTGAGAAGCAGCATGCATCTAGTTTATTCATATTTAATAAACTGTTGAGAGACGCTATTAAACTATTCATAAAATCAATGACAGTTTGCTAGAATAAACTGATGTCCCTTTAAATAATGCCCAACATAGAGTTAATGTGTCAACGTCTCACACAGTGAGCAACTTCTGCATCACTGTGGCAAATGACAAAATAATGAATTCTTCCTTATGACATTACTGGAAAACGTAGCTGAACTACAACAAAGTTGTGTTCATTCCAGCTGAATCATCTTTTGACAGGGGCATTATTAGCCTGGTGATCACTTACAATATTTTCTGAATCCTGTCCATGAAGAAGAAAAGGCTTGCACTGGCATTTGGAATCACAAGCTCTCCCTTCTCTTTCTTCTTAATGAAAAGATGCTTTAAAAAAAGGATAAATTGAACTAAATACAAATAAAAACATGTGATCCCAGCAGTGCCTTCAGAGAGTAATACCTGGCGGCAGGGATACTACTTAGCCCTCCTACTACTTGCTTTTCAATTGGCTGCCTGGAAGCACATTTGAATACAGACTTCCACAAGCATGGCTAGCAGAGTGCTATTACGCTGCGGAGCATGGAGGAATGCTTAACACTGCTGACACACAGATGTTCCATTGTCGTCCCTTAATTCTCTATTATTCCTAATGGGTTTCATTTGAGGAGAAGGATGCTGATTCAAGATTGCAGTCACAATTTTCAGGAGTAGCAGTTGCTTCTGATGCTGAAAGAATCAGCAGTGGTCAACGAAATGCTGCAAAGGCAGCTATGTTATTTAAAAAAAAAAAAAAACACGACAACTTAGAAAACTGATTTTTTTATGAATGAAGTGGTCCATTTTATAAAAGAAAACAGAGGAAAGAAATTGTATTAATGAATTGCTGCGGAGAGTGTAGCCAGACCACAATATCCCTCTGTTTACAAGAGGAAACACAGTTTACATGTATAGAGATATTTGTTTTCTCTCGTTTCTCGTCAACTTCCAGAAGAGATTAAGGGAAATTCAGCTGGCTAGAGAAAACTTAACATATCGGACCGTCGGATTCATTCACCTTCTTCGGGGGGTCACAGAAGCAGTAACATTGATATACAAAAGAAAGAATAGAGATTTCCTTAGGGGGGAAGTTGAGTTTTTAACCCATTCGAAGTAATGGCCACACTTTGGCACCTGGACTTGACAACATGCACAGAAAAATGTAATGATAGATAGATAGATAGATAGATAGATAGATAGATAGATAGATAGATAGATAGATAGATATATCTAAATAACAAATAAAATAAAAAAAAGAGAGCAGAAAGATCGTTCTAAAACTTTTACAGGCTTAAAAAGTTTACTGATTTTTCCATCAATATGTGTATACTACTTCTTTAGTGCATACGATTTATGATACATGATTTTGTTCTTTTAACTGTTGTGTGTGGTGAATTACCGAAATCACTTGGTCTTCAGTTTGTGCGAGTTTTGTAAAATGCGTCCCCCATGTGTCGTCACTGCTGAAACTTCATATACTATGCATGCATTCACGACCTGCACGATTATGTAGTGAATGCTTGCTTAACAGCATTCTGTCTTGAACGCAAAGATTGCTTTGAGGATTCAAATGAGGCCACTTGTGAGATGAAAGTGTAACTTTCCCGGTCTGACCCGTGTATATTTTTCCTGTCTGTCAGCCTTTTAAACCTGAGCCTATAGTTTGTTTTCATTGTAGCAATTGGACTAATTGTTGGGCCTACTTCTGAAAAGGAGATTGTATCTGATGGATCTGTCTTTTCCACTAAGCATGTTTGTCTGCAGCCACAGTTTATATTGAAGCTGCTCTCTTCAGCTGGGCCTAGTTCAGACACCACAGAGAAAACACACTTGTATTTTGCCCAATTTTATATATGAAGATATAGCACACACCTAGACAGAAGACATAAGCCTGTCCTAAATCTGGGAAATTCAGAATGGGTAGGATGAAAAATAGCATGGGAAGAGGTCATCTTTATAAAAGCTGAATGTCAAAAGAATCAGTGAATAGCGATATCAGATACTTCTACTTTGCTATTCAATTATGACCTGTATCTGCATATAAACATAGCAAAAAACCTTATGTGCCAGTAAAGTCCATTAAATTAATGCCTTTAAGCTTAATTTTTTTTTTGCTATATAGATATTAGGAATGTGGCACTTTGAGTGGCTAATGTATACTAAATATAACTGCATATACAATTAGAATTAGGGCCCATTCACATTTCTGATTTTTTTTATATATGTGAGTTATAGTTAATTATTCTTTTTTAGCACTTTTTTATTATTGAGATATATATTTTTTTACTTTACCCAAGACAAAAGCCTTGAGATGTGCTACTGTCCAACCATCCCGATACTCAGCATCCTTCCTTAGACTTTAGACAGGCAACAAATCTAAGTAAAAACATAATGGGGTTTCTCAAAATCCATAACAAAAACTATTCTGGACTTCTAGAAGTCAGTCTAGAATTTTTTTTTGATGGATTTATTTAGAGATAGTGTTACTCGAAAATATTGCAACTGTATTGGGTTTTCTTTTCTTTTATTTATTACAGGTACTTATTACAGCACCGTCAATTTACGCAGCACTTTACATATATATTATATTGCATTTAAATAGGCTGATTTTATTTATTACAAGTACTTATATAGTGCCATCCATTTACGCAGCACTTTACAAATATTGCATTTAAATATGCAATATTACAGGTACTTGTATAGCGCCGTCAATTTACTTAGTGCTTTACATATATATTGCATTTAAATACGCCAATTTTATTTATTACATGTACTTAGATAGTGCAGTCGATTTACGCAGCTCTTTACATAGCTTTTGCATTTAAATATGCCGATTTAATTTATTTGTTTATTACAAGTACTTATATAGCGCCGTAAATTTACACAGCACTTTACACATATATTGTACATTTACACCACTCCCTGCCCTCAAGGAGCTTACAATCTAAGGTTCTTAACTCACATTCATACATACACATACTAGGGCCAATTTAGACAGGAGCCACTGAAACTACCAGCACGTCTTTGGAGTGTGGGAGGAAACCGGGGTACCAGAGGAAACCCAGACAGGCACAGGGAGAACATGCAAACACCAGGCAGGTAGTGTCATGGTTGGGATTTGAACCGACGACCCTAGTGCTGCTAGGCAAAGTGCTAACCACTTAGCCACTTTGTATGAACCGTCCATAGAAAAAAGGGACAGGGTTGCTTCAGACTGGATTTACACTGTTCCATGTGCCTGTGGCATGCGAGATATCTCCCACGCATAGATGTAAATAGGCCCATATCCTGCAGTGCATAGATACGAGCCAGCACCACAGGAAAGAATGGCATTTCTACTTGCATAAGTTTAGCTGCATTAAAACCTACAATTGTAAATAGGCCCTCAGTATTCTGTGTAAAATACCTACATTATTATCTAAGGGAGAGAAGTTTTTGTCAAAACACTACAAAACTAGCGCTTAAGAGATCCTTCAGCAAATGTACTGGACGGATAACCGCAACATGAGAAAGGTGTGGATTACTACAATGGTGCAGATCTTGTCATAATTTTATGTGCAGGTGCTCACGCATTCAACTGCCCCAAAAGTGCTAAAATACGAACAGGTCCTTAAAGTGTAATTCCAGTCAAATTCTAACTAAGGCTAAACCTATTTGCAACCCCCATTCTAAACCTATTCTTTATACCTAGTAATAGAGAAGATGACTGTACTTGCCTATTCTAAATCCACTCCAGGTCGGTCACATGACCAGCTTGAGGAGAGACAGCAGACAATGGCTGCCTCATAATAGTAAACCTATGGGTGATGTCACTGCCCATTCTCTGCAGCCATTGTTGCTGCCTCTTTACGCTGAAGCCGCCGTCGGGACCCAATTATGTCACCAGACGGGAGCAGCTTTAGATTAGGCAGTCATTTCTTCTTTCACAAGGTAGATAAAATAGGCTTAGAAGAGGGTGGGAGTAGATTTAGCCTTAGTTAGAATTTGACTGGAATTCCACTTTAATATAACCTGAATTTGCTCCATGTAAAAATGTTCAGTAACTAGTTGAAAACCTCTAAATTGTATAAGCAAAAAAAAAAAGCGAAATGTTATTACCTAGAGTGTCTAGTATTTGCTAAGTGTTAGGAACCAGGTTAAAACAGCAGTGATGGTGTTTTCTTTCAATCCGAGGCATAGTTGCTACAAAGCAAACAATTTGTATATTTAAAAAAAATGTGCCTTTGAGAAAAGAGCCAACACTTACTATCCATTCATTACTAGGTGGCCCTATTAGGCTAAATTATCACCGGGGTTCTGTGGATTGTTAGGAAGGAAAAACAGAGTTTAAAATCCTGATTTAACTCAACCACCAGAGGGAAAGACAACATATAATGGCAACTCACTGGGCTATATAAAATAGTTTTTTTAAAAATTCCGTTTTTTGCTTAATCGTTCTACGTACTCCCACAGATTTCAGGAATTAATTACCAGATATATATGTTAGTAATTGTGGAGAACCTGGAGTGTCTAATTTTGTTTGCAAAATTGTTAGGAAGGAACTGAAGGTGATTTTAAAACTATGTTATAACAATGGCCTTTTATTCTATAATGATGCGAGAATGGCCATTTATACGTACATATTCTGTAAGCGTCGACAAATATCTAAGTACTACAAGTAATTTGATTTTGGCATCACTTTCAGTGATTTAGGACACATTGCTCACTATTTCTGATCTCCAACACCCTGAAAAGTAGCAGAAATATTGGATATTGCACTTGATCTACACTCTCACTAATTACTACTATTACCAACAGTAAATGAAAAAAAAAAGTTGGAAAATAATTTTGCCCAATATTTACCATCATTATCAATCACTTTTCTATTCACATGCTTGACAGTCTTATTCAGATTGATTGAAAACTTACCCCATTGCAAGATCAACCTAAAATTGTACCATTTACAATGATGAGAAATGAAATACATACTTAGAGTCTAGAGCATATTAAAGTCTGGGATCTGCTTTGAGTACAAATGTATAATTTTATTTCTCTACAGACTGTACTCATTCAAAGTCGTGATCTCAGTCATTATATCACAATATTTAGGCTATAATAAAGTCATAAAGGAGTTAAAAAAAGGCCATATGATTATATGACAGATGCAGACCTTCCACTACATTCAAATGTAATGATTGATGGGTCATCCTCCACACAGGAAGAATAACAAAATAGGTTAACAAGTTTGGAACCACACTTAACAAATTGCATATAAGATAAGGGAAGAAAAGCCAAAGCTGGAATGGTCAGATTTCTGTGGAATTTAAGTACACTTAAACAGGAAATCAAAATATTAAATCACCAGCGTTCACATTTTTTGACTGCCAGGGAAACCCAAACAAGATATATATTCGCACAGTAAGACTCTTAGCAAAGAAACAATTTGGTCTTAACACAGGCCAGCTATACTTATATAAAAAAAAAAGTTGCACAATGCCTAGGAATGAAATAAATACCTCACACGAAATTTCACGCTTTTGAAAGTTTATGAAAAATGTAAAAGAAAATATACAGTCCAATGCAAAATAAATGTAAAACCAATAAAATCAATGTCACTTAAGGCTCTAGAGAGTAAATAGTAAATTGAGTTCTTTTAAAGTTCAGTATGAATTCAAGCTTAGGTCTATTTTAAATTAAATCTGTAATATAGATCAATGTTAGAACTTTATGCAATATATTTTTACTATATATTAAATGCAAAGTATTCAAATATATTTAACAAGAGCCAACACTGTAAGTGAAAGCTGTAGTATTTTACAAAACACAGTAAAGCAATAACATAAGCTAGCATGATCAAACCCAGCAGGTCTTGAATTTCAAGCTAGCAAATGATTGTCTAAAATAAATGGCAAACACATCCCTTGAAATGTATCACCATCATCTCTTTTACCAATTCCCTTGAAATAAATGCATATACTGTATATGTCACTCTAAAATGGCTAGCTCCAAAAAGCTATGAGACATCAACAATCAAATACAGTAGTATACTGATCATTTGCAAAACACAATTTCGCCAAAAACAGGGATGGAGGTTTTCTTCATTTTGTAAATGTGTTTTTTCTTTGATGATAATCTCTTTCATAAACAAACCTTGAGTTGCACTTGATAAGGTGCCTTTTTACCTTTAATATACGGTTTTCAATTTTAAAATTGTGTTTTATATTTTAGCTTTAAATCCTACAAAAATTAAACTTAAAATGTATACAATTTCCAACAGTACGGCCCTGATTCATTTATTTGTTATAAATTAAATATAGTAAGTCAAATGCTTCATTTCCATTTTCAAATTTCATTTTGTGATCAGTAACGAGGATTAGGACGACTATATAAAAGCTTAAAATCATTAAAACATTTTGAATGAAAAAAGGGAAGCAAATAACACTGACAGAAATGTTATTAAATAAAGTGATGTGAATGGATCATTCACAAATCAAAGCATTCATAACTTTAAAGCCCTCTGAGCCATGTTGAACAATTACAAGCATTTTCAGCTGCCTCCGAATCCATGTGCTTTTAATTTCATAACATCGGTGGTCTCCAAATAATGTACTGAAGCTAAGTTAGAAAAACACAACTTGCAACTGTAAATTTACATCTAACTAAAAAGCTGGTTTTCGGTGCAATCTAAAAATAACTTTTTAATACTGTTAAAAAGGTCTCCCATACAGAATAGCCGAAAGGCTATGCTAATATATAATGTACTCGTAAAATAAACTTCCAAAAGCAAATTTAATGCTTTTTACAATTAATCGATAGATTTAAATAAATGACAAGCCTGAAACCCTTATATTAGAAATGATAAAAATTATAAAAACAGGTCATGGCAAAAGTTTAGGTGGGGAGGTAGGAAAATCTAGCTAAAAAATAAAAAAAAATCATCCTTGACGATGTTACAATGCTGCTCAGAACGCTTGAAGCTGTAAAATTAATCTTGTGGTTACATCTTAAAATATGTGCTGTTTATTGAAGATGCTCCCGTCTTCGCATACAGAATCCCCATTGTGTTTGAAAGCCTCGGTTTTATTTGGCCTAAATTAATTTCCATAAACAAATTTAAGCTTGTCGGGCTTATCAGTCCTAAAATATTTGCTTACTGCTACCCAATTATAAGTTCGGTGTTTTCTTCACGTTTCAAAACATAGATGGTTATGAAGCCACAACTTCAAAATACAGTGAAGGGGTTAAGGACCACTGTGAGCATTTTATTTAAAATACTAGGACAGACTTGGACCTCTCTGGATATGTGGAATGTGTATGCCAATTATTTATTTCTGCATACAAAAAATAAATATATAAATTAATAAATTATATATATATATATATATATATATATATATATATATATATATATATATATATATATATATATATTATATACACACACACATACTTCATGGTGCAATTTGTGTAAATACAAAATGAATGGGCGCAAATCACACTGCAACAAGTATTGCGTGCAATTTGAACAGGAATGCGGTTTGATTCCAGTGTGAAACTAGGCTTGTCATAGTGATTTCAGCTTGGTTTTACAATGGATAGGTGGGAAAAACACATGTGATTTCGGACAGGAATCCCACCGCATTCCTGTTGAAATTGCATGCAATTCTATGCAGTCTGATACAAAATCATTAATTTTGTATGGATGCAAATCGCACCACAAAGTATCGATTCTCAATATCGGTGAGTGCTTTCATTGGTACTCATAGATAAAAAAAAATTGTATCAGTGTAACTCTTCTTTTATATTTAAAAAAAGAAAAAAAAACTGCCAGACTTTCTACCTCGTCAACCATACTTTTTATTATTATACATCTGTATGAATGATGGTAAGATTCTAGTTCACATCGCTAGCTGATCATGATTTTGTACCTTTCATGCACTAAAAAAAAAAAAAATGGCCGTACATTTTGGGCCTTTTATTGATCCAAATTCTACCCATTGCTAAAAACTGTGAAGAGTTACCACAAACATTACTTTCCATTTCATGCATTTAAAAAACAGGCTAACTAATGGAATAATTGCACTGTATTATGTTGTGGTAAAGTTAATTAGTTGGCAGATTTAACATGTGGATCCCCTTTATCCAGGTTCACTCACACTTTAGGAAGTATAGCCCCTTGATATTGGCCCGTTAGTCAATAAACTTCTTTGTGGAACTATAGAGGCCATCTGGTTATTACAAGATTAACCCCAGTGATGGCGTTTTCATTCAAACTTCACCACAGGTGTTTTTTTTTTTTCTCCTTGTCTGCTGTCAGCAGTGACCTCAAAGTGGGCCAGACGTCCTTCTAACAAACCCCAGCAACCTAGCACGCGACACCTTTAAATAGCCTCAAAAGGTTCAGACCACCACATATTGTGCCTACAAAAGAATCCCAGCGCTGTAGTTGGCTTCCTATAATTAAAAAGTGGCCTGCTTTTCTTTACCGAAATATGGTTATTTTACAGCCTTGTAACCAAACAGCAAACATGCATTCCTAGAAACTGACTGCGACTCTGAGGTCACAATAGTAGGATATGATTTGCTTGTGCTGGAAATCAGTACTTGAAAGCAAAACTTGCTCACAGGATCCTAACAAAGGGTTAAATGATGCAAGCAGCGCTGGAGCCATACAAAAGCTTTCTAGGCCTGCTCATCAGAAACGTTTTTTTGTCCTCGATAAGAACCCTGTACCTTAAGATACCACACATTGTGAGCTATTGTCATAACATTTACAATTTCTTGTAATTAAATATATATTTTTTTTTAATCTTTCTTTAGAACATTAAAGCGATAATAAAGTATTGTTTTTTTGTTTTGTTTTTACAAAATAACAAACATGTTATTACTTACCTGCTCTATGCAGTGGTTTTGCACAGAGCAGACCAGATCCTACTCTTCTTGGGTCCCTCTTCAGTGCTTCTGGCTCCTCCCTCCTGCCGAGTGCTTCCACAGCAAGCAGCTTGCTATGGGGGCACCCGATCCAGACACAGAGCCACGGCTCGACCCCGCCCCCCCCCATTGGTTCACCGACTTTGATTGACAGCAGTGGAAACCAATGGTGCCTCCTGTGTGTACCAGATGGGGATGGGGCTCAGATAAATATTAGGGGGGGGGGGCTGCTGTACACAGAAGGCTTCTTATCTTAATGCATAGAATGCATTAAGATAAAAAAAAAACCTTCTGCCTTTAGAACCACTTTAATTTTAGTTTCAAAATTTGTATTGACTTTTATCATGATAAAAGGTAAGCAGCATCTGTCATACATTCAGACAATGCTGAGGAAAATACCAGTGTAAATTCTTAAGTCACGACTATGGAACAATCAGGAAAGTACTAAATCATCTCTATATGATGCTAAGCCTCGAGCAAAGGGTGTCGTCCCACACCCCCCGTCACCCTATATGGGAGCAGACTGTGATGGAAGCAGGACAACACAACCCAGCTCCAGACCAAAATGTTTAATATTTCCCCCCTAGTTTACACTGTTGAGAGTTTCAGGACAGTGGTTCGATCAGGAAGGTACTGAAACCAGTAAAGATAGAACTAATGAAGAGGCGATATCAAATCATAGCGACATAGCCCACTAACTCTTTAGAGAAACTATCAGGTGTAGTGAATAACAGAACAAGGAAGATAGATTTCTCTTATGGATCTTAACTCACAGATAACGCTATCCATCACCTACTATGATACAACCATAAGTCTCACAACTGAACCTTGTAAGAGACTGTCTTGGAATTGTAAAGAAAAAGGAAAGAGAAAAGAATAGACATAAAAGAGGAGAGAAAAAAATGGGGAGAGGAGAGAAGAAGGAATTGTTTATTTCATGTTCTTTGGGACAAGGAGAGAACTAGGACAGATCAAGAAGAATTAGGGGGAGAGGAGCTTGGTGTCTTCACCATACCTCTGGTCAGGGCAAAGGTACATGAATATATGATACCACTTTAATTTTAATAGCAGATGGGTTTATTCAAGTAGCCAATGTTTATACAACACAGCATACATAAATGCCTAAAAGTATATATTTTTTACATGTTTATGGGCTTGTTGGTCTACATTTTGATTACTGAATTTCTTACACAGATTTGTATGTGCTCCCTCTAGTGGTCATCTGTAGATTTGAGAAAGAGGTTAGCTACACTGCTTAATGACTGCTCGAATAGGCTTGTAGAGTATTTCCCATAACGTCCGGTAGGACCTAACCCACAAAAAGGAGAATTGAAAAGGCAGCACACAACTAAGCAGGAAGCTGAACCTGCACCTTTAATTACCAAATATAGATGCCCCCATGCACACGTATTAATTTGCCATATGAATATAGATCTATGCATTTTGCCATTAAACACTACATGCATAACAAGATCTCTGTACTTTTCCTGAATTTTTTTTTATATAAAACTGTATAACACCCCAGTTAGAGCTTGTGGCCCGGGGGGGGGGGGGCAAGGGCCATGGCTGTCTATTGCTTTTTATGGTTTCTCCTTATAGGAAATCAGAATCAGAGCAGATTAGTAAACTGCTCCCGAAAGCCCTTGAGCATTCTGTCCCTTCAGGTAACTTTTACCAAGTGCAGTAGGAATACAGAGAGAGCAGGCTTCCTTTAGAAAACATGGTTTCTTCTACAAATAAATACAAGTCAAGCTACTCGAGAAGCTAAATGGTTCACCCCAGGAGAATGTAAACGATGAAAAAATATATAGATAGCTTAACAGCTGTCACGTTCAAAACCATAATAGAGATTACACAGTGGAGAAGACGGGGGCACATTCTTTGAATATATAAATAAAAATTACAAGATCTATACAACAGCCCATCCCATATTCACCACAAAGTTGCAGCCTTCTGAGCTGTTCAACAGACTGTTTTCTCGGTATTGCAGGAAAAAACAGCAACATTTCAGACAGATTAAAGCCTAGTACACATGATGAGATTATCGGATGAATGATCGTACGTTTATGTTTTGCATGCAAACCTCCATATCGAAAATCAATAGGTTACTAAAGTACGAGAATTCTTGTACGACAGAATAAAAATTCGGAAGCGACGTAATGTATTTGTATCGTATTTTCAGACGAAAACTGTACTGATTAACTGAAAATTGTCCAATCTGGTATCGTACAAGATTTTTTTTGCGTTTGTCCCTTCGGATAATTTCGGACGAAAGCTGTGTACCAATGATCATATTATCGTACGATCGCTTCGAAAACTGTATTTTTTGTACGATATTCTGACCGTGTGCACTTGACTTAAGACCACACCTCTTGCAAAAGACCTGTTAACCTCAGACCTAAACTATGTTCGTGTTTTAGTATGCAAATGATTTTCTTTCCAGATTGCCAATGTGTAGATCATACCAATGGTATTGTTACAACACAGAGAGGCCCCAGGGTCTTGCAGAAAGTAAAAAAAAAAAAAAGATTTGTTATGGTAAAATTATTTACATTTTATTGGTCTTCCTCAGATTGTAGCATTTATTCTAAATGATTAAAAAAAAATCCCATGTCAGTGACCACTGGATGATAAAAAAAAAAAGTAATATTAAATTTTTATATATATATATATATATATATATATATATATATATATATATATATATATATATATATATATATATATATATATATATATATATATATATATATATATACTAGGATGTTAACAATATTAAGGCTGACATTTTCATTTTTCATTGGAGGCCCAGAGTAACTCCCTGTTTTAAATTTGGTATTTTTGTATGCATCTGTATTAGGACAGCTAAATGGTGCGTAATAATCATTCTCATAAAGGATAATTTTTGTGATTACCATTTTGGGTTCTAAAAGAGAATGATTCTTGATCTAAATGCCTACTGAAAGGTTTACGCTGCTCGAGGATGGTTTTCTGAAGACCTAAACCAATATGCAAAGAATGAATTGATATGAAATAATGCCACAGTGCCTACTGTACAGTAAAACCCTGGATTGCGAGCATAATTCGTTCCAGAAACATGCTTGTAATCCAAAGCACTTGTATATCAAAGCATTTTTTTTTTTACAGGGTATAAAAGAGGAGAGGGGCACCTCTAAATGTTGTACCTTCATTAAATGTAACCATATTGTTACACTTAGAGGCTCCTCTCTTCTTTTTTAAACTCAGTTGTGACATGGCGCTACACGTATATCAAGACATCGCTTGTATATCAAAAGCAAAATGTATTAAAACATTTTGCTTGTTTTGCAAAACGCTCTCAAACCAAGTTACTCTCAAACCAAGGTTTTACTGTATATGCGTTTGCTGTTTACCTGTAAACCTGGCTGGAGATGAGCTAAGGTGACACTGCCACTACAAAAAATTCAGCAAAAAGCATCCTCATTCTTCCAGCGGGCAGCAAGTAAATATTTGCGGTCTGAAACAGCTCTAGGCGGTGCTACGATCTGACACTTCATGGTATGCCGACTGATTATTTACCCTTAATTACATACCCATGGGAAAATGACAAAGGAGGCATCTTCAGCCCAAATTTATACTTTTATTTTGGTCACAATTGAGGGTTTTTTTTGGACATTTTTTATATGACATTGGAAGCATTTTTTATTTATTG
>NC_053492.1:57951503-58031503 GCF_905171775.1 Rana temporaria
AAAAAAAGTACAAAAGCCATCATAACCATTGTCTAAATCATACAATATTTTGAAAAGGCTGTCCAAGAGTCTATGGACACTTAGACAAGGCTGTGAAATGTGTGGATGCAATGCTATACGTTGTCCCAAAATCAAATAACCTTCTAGTTTTATCTTAGGGGCCCAGAAAAATGGGTTTTGCACAGAACAGACCCAATCCTCCTCTTCTCGGGTCCCCTGCCTGTGCTCCTGGCTCCTCCTCCATGCTGAGTGCCCCCATAGCAAGCTGCTCCTGAGCTGGGTCTGTGTTCATAAGACACAGAGCGCTGCTCAGCCCTGCCCCACTGGCTGTGATTAGCAGCAGCGGGAGCCAACGCATCTCAGCCAATCAGGGGCTGCACACTGAAGGTTTTTTACCTTCATGCATAAAATGTGTGAAGGTAAAAAAAAAATCAGCCTTTTCAACCACTTTAATGAATGATCATATCTTCCCATATACGGGTGCTATTAGACCATCGCAGACTGGTATGATCATGCCATGATATTTGGGCCAGACTAGTAAGCTGACAAAAAAAAAAAAAGGCGCTGCATGTCGCCGCAGATGAACATGAAAATATGGTAACAGTTTGCCAATGTCTGACCACATTGTGCCAATGTCTGACCACATCTACTATTAATGGCCAACTTTGGATTGTTGCGGTCAGAAATCCCTTTGCAAGAGACTGCAGGCTGACTTCGTAGAGCAGAAATTATCATTTAACTGCAAAAAAAAATTAAGAAGAATAATCGGATACTGAAAGCTCACACTATGGGACATCTACATTTGTTAGTAATTCTAGGTGATTTGTGTTTTAATTTCCCGGGGTATTTCATCATGTGTACACTTCAGTCTTGATTTCAGCTCAGACGGATGTACTAAAATGAGGTGGCAGGGTTTCGAAATGGAGCTACATGGACAGCCACTCAATAATACAACCCAAGTCAAATAGCAATTCACGTGCGCTATTCTATTCATATGTTGTATTGCTAGGATTTTTATTGTACTATTTTGTACTTTATCGATAATTTAGTCCCTAATTTATCAATCCCTAAGTAGAAACACCACTATGGCACATATGCACTTTGTTCTATTAAATAAATAGTAATGCTAAAATAGCTGCTACATTTTAAGAGACACGATGATTTGTATAAAGTGTGCTTGTATTTTAATGGTAAGCAATATGAGGGAAAAACGGTAGTTGAGGTTTTTGCAAGGATGAGGATTTCAAAAAAATGCCTTCATGGTGACCCATGGTCCCTTTCCCCAACAACTTCCCTCCACTACAAGAGTTCAATGCCTGTCAAGCCATGGTTGTAGAGAAATTAGAAGGTTTAATACTTCCCTTATACCTCTGTGGCAAATTTTGGCACTCTCCTCTTTTCTCCTGGCTGTAGGCAGTTTGGACTATCCCTACTCATTGGCTAAAACAGCGGCGTGAGCCATTGGCTCTGGGGGCACTTGGCAGGAGGGAGGGGCCAGGAGAGCTGTCGGGGAACCCGAGAAGAGGAGGATTTGGGCTGCTCTGTGCAAAAATCACTGCACATAGCAGGTAAGTATGTTTGTTATTTAATAAAAAAAAAAATAACTTGCCATTAATATCACTTTAAAGCTCAAGTTTAATCTGCTTATATTTTGCCTTCCTTGGTTCCTCCTGCCCCCACCCCCTTTATTCATCAACATGCTAATAATATTTTTAAATTGCATATCTTTGTTAGGGATGAGGCTCAAGTTCTGGCCTACCACAAGTTAAAGGTTCACAGTCTCTGCAAATTAGTGATAAAAATCCACCAGACCAAATACACTGCCTAAACTTTAAACTTGGGTCAGCTGGCTTAGAAAAGCCAGTAAAAAGGGCTTTAACACACCCCTCCCACCCCCCAAAGAGTATAAAACGTTGGGTAGCCAGCTAAATGACTGTAGATTACAGTGTGGTGGGCTACATATTCTTGTGCCCCTCCCTTCATCCCCATGTTCGCAGTTCAGAGGCCCAAGAGCCAGGAAATACTAGCCAGAGCTTGCATAGTGTACACTGGAGCTTCTGGACTTGCCCTAAAAGGGCCTTTAGCACCGCAGGAAATTTTGTTACAGAGAAGAAAATCTTCTTAATCCCCAAAAGTCTGAACCAACTCACTTTTAATAAAACAAATCAATCTTGAACTACCATTGACTAAAACCCCCTTCTTTGTCACCCCTCCCCCATCCTGAATAACCATTGACTAAAACCCCCCTGCTTTGTCACCCCCCCCCCCCTCCAAAAAATAAAACACCTGCCAATATTACCAGCTCCCACCACCTCTCCTGGACTGGAATGATTCCACGGGTGGACTCTGATGGCAAATGTATTTGCTGTTTGCTACTGAGTCAATCCAGTTTGCACCTCAGCACTGTAAAGTTTCCACACAATGTGGCCTAACCAATCTGGTCTCGATGACTTACAATATAGTCTTTCCAAGCTGCTTACAGACTGTTACGCCACTATACAATAATTATTGCTTCCCAATAAACTAAATGCAACGTTTATTTTAAAATAAAACCTGCCTTGTTTTATCCCGATATAAACAAAGTATACAATCTAGGCAACAATAGCCACAAATATTGTTCGGTGGCTAGACTGTATATAAGCAGCTTTGTTAGGCTGCAATATAAGAGGGAGAAATAAAAAACAAACACATTTCCTTCCAGTTTATTTTAACTTTAAGCACAGGAAAACTTTCAAAACAGCAACTCTGCTAATCTATCTCACCCTCCCCCTACACCAATGTATATTTACAGTTTTAAGGAAGAGTTCGCCAGCACTTTGCTACAATATTAATCTGTGGCTGGTCTTCTGCTTTCCGATGCCTGTATGTATGCAGTAGAACCCCAGACTTCTACGGGGTCAGAAGATTAATCTGTCTCCCAGTTCCATGGAGGTCTATGGTGTTCTACTGAGTATTCAAAGGATGAAGGACCCAGACCTAGCATTTAGAAACAGTGCTGCTAATCTCCACAAACCTTTACCGATTCCCAGCACATTCCTTCAGCACAGGAAGTCTCCCATTGTTAACTTATTTGCGGCTTTCTTCAGTAGATCACATGACATGTAGCAGCCACTAATCAACTATTAGCTATGGTAGAAATAATGTTCTGGGAGATGGTTGCTGGTATCTGTAGGTTGAAGTTGGAAGAGCAGCACTGTCACTAAATGGCAGGTCTACTCTGGAGGTAGTGTAGAGTGTTTGGGATAAGCCAAAATGGCTTCAATACCTTGAACACGCACTCCGATTACTGCAGCTGACCCCTTTCCTGCTTCCACGCCAACCCCATCCTCTCCCCCTACTTTCACACATACCCCCAACTATACTCATCACTGCACCAATGCCTGCCTATACATTCACTAACCTACCAATGCGGAACTGGTTTTATAGGAAAAGAACATTTTAATTTTAATTGGTAAGTAGTAAACTATATAGCATTTCAGACCTTTTTTGACCTACAAATAATGCTGAAAATTATAACTAGCCATGCCATGTATACTACATACATTGCAGACAAGCACTTCCACATGCTTCCATTCATTTAAGTTTTATGCTAGACAATAATTCCCATGCTCCTTGCTATGTAAGCCCCATAGATTTATTTCCTGATGATCCTGTTC
Source organism: Rana temporaria (assembly GCF_905171775.1). Lineage (NCBI taxonomy): Eukaryota > Metazoa > Chordata > Amphibia > Anura > Ranidae > Rana > Rana temporaria. The sequence continues at coordinate 57,955,160 of NC_053492.1, forward strand.
GTGTGTCTGTTGTTTTTCAACTTTCTGTAACAGGAAGCGGTTTGTTATGCAGTGAAATTTCTCAGCAACACTGTCACCCTGTGGATAAGGTAGTCCTACATCAGTGGTTCTCAACCTTTCTAGTGCCATGACCCCTTGATAAAATTTCCCAAGCTGTGGGGACCCCTAACAGTAAAATTATTTTCGTAGCGTGGGTCGTCAGCCCCTAAGGCAAGACAAGTAATTTGCTCCCCTAACCCACGGACATTTAGCGCTCCCTGAGTCCCTTCCACTCGTACAGTATTAAACCCCTTATGGTACATTTTAGGATGTACCATTGTTTCTTTCTTTTCTCCTTTCTTTCCCTTTTATCTCTCTCTATCCATTTTTTTCTCTTTTTTACCATCCCTCTCTCTAGCCGTCTTTCTTGTTCTCTTATTCTCTTTCCTTTTTCTTTGTTCCTCCCCCTCTTTTCATCTCCCTACCATGCATTTTCTATTTTTATTTCTTCTCTTACTCCTTGGTGGGGGGGTGGGGGAATGGGATGAGTAGCAGTGCTGGCATGGAGTTGGGATGAGTGGCAATGCTGGTGGGGGTGGGATCAGTGGCAATGCTGGGGGGGAGTTCTGATCAGCCAACTTAGGTGCTCTTGATCAAGGTATTCTGCTGATCTGAAAACTGTAGTGGGGACTTTTAATGGCAACTCTAATCACAGGTAGTGTTACTCACTGTGTCTCCAGCTCTGTGGTGTCTCGCAGCAGTGACACCTATGCTAGAATCAGGAGATAGGGTCTCCTTCAACCCCTCCCACTTCATATTCCTCACCAGTCAGCTGACCTCCAGTCTCTGCCCTCTACCCATGCCGTGAACTGAATGGGTGGCTGCAAAGAGGCTGAGTGGGCAGCCGTGGGCTCCAGGAACAGCCCAGCTGGGCGGCAACAGGCTCCAGGGACAGCCCTGCTGGGTGGCCACAAAAAACCTGGGAGAAGAACGCAGGCAACAGCCCAGGATTCGGTGACCCCTGGCAAATCGTCATTTGACCCCCAGATTGAGAACCACTGTCCTACGTGGACTTGGTGTGTTTTTTTTTTGGACTTTAAAAAGTGTAACTAAACTCTCTGAATCAACATAAAATAGTTAAAATCCTTATACTGTCAGCATTAGTAAATAGATGGGAAGTTATATTGCATTACATTTTTTTATTCAACATTTTTTCTCTCGTGCAACATTGCTGGACAGATCTACTGGCAGGACTACTAGTGTTGTAGTACAACTCGTTACAGGGGGTACTGTATGTATGTATATATACACACACAGTAAAAACTTGGTTTGCAAGCATAATTCGTTCCAGAAAAATGCTTGTAATACAAAGCACTTGTTAATCAAAGCATTTTTTTACAGGGTATAAAAGAGAAGAGAGGCACCTCTAAGTGTAACAATAAATTGCTAAATGTTGTACCTTCATTAAATGTGACCATATTGCTACACTTGGAGGCTCCTCTTCTTTTTTTATACTCAGTTATGACATGATGCTACTCTTATATCAAGACATCGCTTGTTTATCAAGGCAAAATTTATTAAAACATTTTGCTTGTCTTGCAAAACGCTCTCAAACCAAGTTACTCTCAAACCAAGGTTTTACTGTATACACATATAAACACATATACATAGTGCCTTGAAATTTTATAACCAAAAACTTAATGTATTTTATTGGGATTTTATGTGACCAACCAACACAAAGTGGCACATAATTGTGAAGTGGAAGGAAAATGATAAATGGTTTTCAATTTTTTTTTTGCAAATAAATATGTGAAAAGTGTGGTGTGCATTTGTATTCAGCCCCACTGGGCCAATACTTTGTAGAACCACCTTTCACTGCAATTACAGCTGCAAGTCTTTTTGGGGATGTCTCTACCAGCTTTGCACACTTTGCAAAATAGTTCAAGCTCTTTTAGATTGGATGGAGAGCGTCTGTGAACAGCAATTTTCAAGTCTTGCCACGGATTCTCAATTGGATTTAGGTCTGGACTTTGACTTGGCCATTCTTACACATGAATATGCTTTGATCTAAACCAATCCATTGTAGCTCTGGCTGTATGTTTAGGTCGTTGTCCTGGAAGGTGAACCTCCACCCCAGTCTCAAGTCTTTTGCACTCTAAAAGGTTTTCTTCCAAGATTGCTGTATTTGGCTCCATCCATCTTCCCATGAACTCTGACCAACTTCCATGTCCCTGCTGAAGAAAATAATCCCCACAACATGATGCTGCCACCACCTTGTTTTACGGTGGGTATGGTGTGTTCAGGGTGATGTGCAGTGTTAGTTTTTTGTGACACATAGCGTTTTGCTTTTAGGCCAAAAGGTTCCATTTTGATCTCATCTAACCAGAGCACCTCCTTCCACATTATTGCTGTGTCCTCCACATGGCTTCTCGCAAACTACAAACGGGACTTCTTATGGCTTTTTTTTTCCAACAATGGCTTTCTTCTTGCCACTCTTCCATAAAGGCCAGATTTGTGGAGTGCATGACTATTAGTTGCCCTGTGGACAGATTCTTCCACCTGAGCTGTGGATCTCTGCATCTCTTTTCACATATTTATTTAAAATAAAAACTATTTATCATTTTCCTTCAACTTCACAATTATGTGCCACTTTGTGTTGGTCTATCACATAAAATCCCAATAACATAGATTTATGTTTTTGGTTGCAACATGACAAAATGGGGAAAATGTCAAAGGCAACAAAAATATATATATATTGTTGAATTGTTGAATCTTTGCCATGAAGAATTAAGGCAGTTCTGAAGGCAAAAGTATATATATATATATATATATATATATATATATATATATATATATATGTCAAAGGGTACGAATAATTATAGAATATATATATATATATTCTCTATCTCTCAGTGTGTGTGTATGTATATATATATATATATATATATATATATATATATATATCAAAGGGTACGAATAATTATATATAATATCTATATCTCCCTCTCATATTGTGCGTATATATATATATATATATATATATATATATATATATATATATATATATATATATATATATATATATATATATATATATGTATATATATATAATTATACATACACACACACGCATATATAAATTATATTTTGACAGGATGCATCATTTTTTTGTCTGTAGTTACACTTTAAACAGTCCTCCCTAGAAGTTACATAGTCCCTATTGTATTGTAGTCCCTGCGGTATTAAACGCTCCACTTTTTTTCATCTGCGTGCAACACGCCTGCTATTGAAAAAAAAAACGGTATGCGTTGATGTTACACTCGGGAATGACAATCTGTTCCTTTCAGATATTTAGAACCCACCTAATTTGGTCAGTTTTTACAAAATTCTCCAGTAACACAAAGTTACACTTTAATGAAAAAAAAAGTTAAGGTCAAAATTTGGTGCGTTTTCCGGATGCCATGCGTTGTGGTGATAATTTCTACAGGCTAGCTCACAGGAGCATAATCAGTTCATTTCCAGTCCAACGCAGGCTGGATTAAAAAGTCAGCTCAGCACTATTACCTGCCACACACAGAATTGTAACTGTGACAACAAATCAGGACCAATTAAGAACCCAGAAGCTAGCCGAAGAAAAAGCACACATTTTTCATACATTCTAATAAATGATCAGTTTTCTAAAACAACCCGCCTTTTTCCAAAAATAGCAAACATGTCTGAAAATCTCAGCAAATTGCATTCATTAATATCCACGGATTTTAGACACCCGTACGTTGACTTCTTTTTTTTTTTCATTATTTTTATGGCCAGGGGTAAGATTTCAGTCTCACATATGAACACCGCCACCCCCCTTGCAGCTTTGTAGAGCTAGCAGTTACACATTTAATACCCAGTAAAACCCCTCAAATCCATAAGAAACAAGTATGAAAGGGCAGTGCGCAATGCAAAACATTCGGGGACACCGAGAAAGCAGCCTGTCATTATCACATCCTCCCGATAATGGCCGACATTACTCATACATGGAGAGCGATTTAAAAGCCATTAGTAGCAGAGCATGGAGGGTGGATTTAGGCTTAATGGTGGGCCCGCAATAGGCTCCACACGCCACAAGTGAAAAATGCTCTGAGCTGCTATAATACCGACATTTTTTTTCTCCCCCCCCCCCCCCTCTCTATTTTAATTGCTACCTACCTGAGTTTAACCAATATTATGAACTACCATTAAACCATGAATTCTTTAGTACACTCCACCCTGTGTATGTTGTACAAACATCCTCTAAGCCAAATATTTCAACTGTTATAAAGAGGTGTTAAAACGAGGGTAACTGTAATAGGATTTAATGGGGTAAGGTGCCAAAACAAAGGAAGCTGTATAGCTGAGAGTAGCAGCATGGAAGTGTGGAAAGGTAAGGGAGGGGAAGAAGAAATGTTCGAAGGAGGAAGAGGAGGGGGGGGGGGGGGTAGGGGGTCTTGTACTGGGGAAATTCAAGATTCTGTGCTAGCAGGATAGCGACCATTCACAAATACTGCTACAGGAATATCACGTTCTCTTTTCTTGTTTTTGGGATTATTCTTTTGAAAAAAAAATGTTTTGCTTTGTGTTATTATATAAGATTTCAAAGAAAACTGCAAGAAAACCTGTCACAAGGGAAATATGGGGCTGCCGATTTTTCTGAAAATGCTGGTATCCTGGCTGTCATGCTGAGCCCAGTCTTAACCACTTGACCTCCAGAAGTTTATTATTATCAAGACCTGGCCATTTTTAATTTTTTTTTGCAATCGGACAATTGCACTTTCAATCAACGCTGTACCCAGATAAAATTGATGTCCTTTTTGTCCCACAAAGAGAGCTTTCTTTTGGTGTTATTTGATCACCTCTGCAATTTTTGCGCTATAAACAAAAAAAAGACCGACAATTTAAAAATAAAACATTTTTTTTTCTATAAAAACACAATAACAATTTTTATTTTATTTTTTTATCAAAATTGCTCTTAAATTTAGGCCAATTTGTATTCTGCCACATATTTGTGGTAAAAAATAAAAAAATAAGCGTATATTGATTGGTTTGTGCAAAAGTTATATTGTCTACAAAACTATGGAATATTCTTATTCATTTGTTTTTGTTTTATTAATATTAATGGCGGCAATCAGTGACTAATAGCGGGACTACGATATTGCAGCGGACCTTCTGACACACTTTTTGGGGACCAGTGACACTTTGCCCTGGTTCATTGGACGTGTCAGATCGCATGCCAAATCGGCGGCAATGGCAGCATCTGAATCGGTGCGACACTGCACTGATTCCCAAAAAGTAGTTTTTGTACTACCTTTGGTGATTTTGGGGTGCGATTTACGTTGACATCTGTGCCGAAACCGTCCCTGAAATTGTCCCCAGAAGTCGGGACTGACATGTGGGAATGAAATTGTGCGAGTTCAGTTGAACTCGCACAATTTTATTCTGTCAGTCAGTGCGAACCTGGGCTAACACAGTGATCAGTGCTAAAAATAGGACCATCGCTGTTTGTAGGACCCTGGCTGATAAGGGATTAACATCAGGGGCAATCAAAGGGTTAACTGTGTGCCTGAACAGTGTTTATGTGTATGGTGTGAGGTGCTTTTACTAGATGAGATGGAATTTGCTCCCTGCTTTGCAGGGACACAAATCACATCCCTTCCCTCCTGTCAGAACACAGTTCTGCCTCTCTGCCGAACGTTCGGCAGGTATCGGGGTACTGTGCACCCGCTGTCTGCAATCATTGAGGAAGCGAAGCACACATCCTACCTGGAAGTGTCAGAAGATAACGTGTATATGTATATTAGATAGATAGATAGATCGATCGATAGAGATACACACATGATTTGGTGCACAGGTGCTGTAAAACTGCTATAGGGTGGACCTGAAGTGGTTAAAGCTGTATTAAACGCGCCACTTTTGGTTTTCATATTAAAGCTGTATTAAAATCAAAACCAAAAATGTAATATATTGCAGCTTACCAATTATTAAAAATAGTTGCCGCATCAGCTTTCTTTTTCATTTATTATACAGGATTTACCGTATTTATCGGCGTATACCGCGCACTTTTTTGCCCTTAAAATCAGGGCAAAATTGTGGGTGCGCGATATACGCCGATACTCGCTTCCCGCGCCGTGTTTGAACCACTGCGCCGACATATAACGAGCGCAGTACACTCGGGTATACTCGGGCAGGCTCGGCTCCGCTCGTGGTCACGTCCTGTGCGCGAGAGGATCCGAGCCTGTCTGAGTATACCCGAGTGTACTGCGCTCAGTATATGTCGGCGGAGTGGTTCAAACACAGCGCGGGAGGACACCACGATGGCCGCCGGACCGGACAAGGCCGCCAATGGACGCCCTTGCAAGACACCAAAACTAAGTATAAAACATTTTTTTTCCAGGAATTTCAGGGCTACATTAGGGGTGCGCGCTATACGCCGGAGCGCATAATAGGGCGATAAATACGCTGTATAGCGCCAACAATTTGCGCAGCACTTTACAATATAACAGTGGGACAATTCAACAACAATACAATTCAAAAGCAGATGGTTAGGGGGACCCTGCTCCTGTGAGCTCATAATTATTTAGGCACCCATGGCACCCCAGATGTTTTGGACTACATTTCCCATGATGCTCATGCACTCTGCAGTGTAGTTGAGCATCACGGGAAATGTAGTTACAAAACATCTGGGGTGCTAAGGCTTGCCATCACTGCCTTAGAGTGTCTCCACATTGGATGTTGTATGTTCTAAGAATGCTCTGAAGAATTTCGGTACAAATTTGAAACCTAATCAGACACCGATGTAACACGTGTCATCTATAGGTATGCAAGGATTGTAATATCTCTTACAATAACACTGGGAATTCATGTGAATATAGCACAGGAAGAATTTACATTTCGTGCCCATCTCAGCCTTGGTGTGGATGGACCTAAGTGACATTTTTCCTCTTCCTTATGGTATTATTATACATTTACAAAGACATTATGTGCTAAATGCTTCTAGCATACATTGGTTCAGTATAGGTTGTAGGCTCGGTTCACATTGCTGCAACCTGGCATGACTTTGAAGCAACTTCAGGGAATGCCTGAGTAATCTTCCTGTAATGTCGGATCCAAATCATATCAATATAGATGATGATCTGACTTGAAGGCGACTTCTATGGGCACAAGTCGGATAGAAGTCAGCTTGAATTAGTACAGGAACCTTTTCTAAAGTCGCAGCGACTTCAGTAGTGCCAATTAGGACAGCTCTCATTGACTAAAATTTCACAGGTCACACAACTTGGGTTCTCAAAAGTCGGATCTCAAGTTGTGGCAGTCCAAACTGAGCCTAAAGTGGACCTAGCATCAAATATTTATGTTAAAGCGGAACTAAACCTAAATTGTAAAAGTATGCAAGCAGGCATAACACACACACACACACACACCTACCTCCCCCTGACTCGCATGCAGGTGATAACGTCACCCCCCCCCCCTCCCCCAGCCGACCAATCAAAATGCCAAAAACTCAGCCCCCAGGAGTAGATGACAGCAGTTGAAGAGGGATGTAACCTCCACATCGCTGGAAGGGGTAAGTGAGTATTTTCAAGAATGCCATTTTAAATGCAAACCATCTTTTTTCTGGCATCATCCAGGGTCAGCTTCTACTTTCCTGGACGGAGACAGTGACTCACAAATCCATCTAGGTTCTAGAGACGGTGCAGTTCCTGGCTGCTTTCATGCTGTCCGACACATTACATTTTAAAGATTTTAAAGCTCACGCAAGGAGTTGCGAACTACCTCTTTTCACGATTGCCATTGCAGCTGTGCGACTGCCTTTACGCACTTGGCCGATCTGAAAATTCCCTCATCTTATTGGGTAGTAGCACCCCACCTCTGCTTTATCTCCTGGGTTTAGTAACACTTTAGGAATGCTCCCCTTTACTCTAACAATATTGGAGTTTATTTTTTGGGGGGGGAGCGGGTACACAGTTTTGGCAGGTACCCACTCCCCAGTTCTACTGCAACCGGAAGTCATGCCCCCTTGCTAGCAACCTCTTGGGACACGTCACAGAATCCAAGAGGCTTCGGGACCATTCACAAAGCGCAGTACGCTTAAATATATGCACAGTGGAAAGCCGGCTGTGAACCCACCATTAGTCACAGGCAGCTTCCCACACTAGACATGCTGGCACCAGGGACCCGAAGAGCGGTGAAGAACCGGCTCAGGTGACGACGGCGCTGGATCCCTGGAATCGTAAGTATTCTTATATTAAAAGCAAGCAGCTACTGTATTTGTAGCTACTGAAAAAAAAAATTAAGAGACTGAAGAACTGCTTAAAGTGTGAACATAGACCGAATATGCACTACAAATGCAGCCTCTAACTGCCCTGCGAACACACACAAACAGCATATAAAAGTCACACGTAAAACGAACACGTATAGAAAAGGTAACAGTTTGAATTGAACCTAAAAAGGGAGTTAACCCAAACCACATTCGATTTGTAGCCTGCAAGACTTAAAAACGCAGCACACCCTCCCACACACTAAAAATAATAGCTGGCCCTTTTTAAAGAGAGCTGGGAGGTAAGGCTTCTCTATGCATTCCCCTCCTAACCGTCCTTGCTTATGTTTACACACACAGCCCAAATATTCAGCCCCCGTGTGCTAATTTTCTGTCCACATCATTATTTTCTTTCTATTCAAGTGGCGCGAGGCTGCAAATATTTTTAGAGAGCGTGCCCTGCTTTATAGAAACCTGGTTATGGGTACTTCAACGTGGGTGGCAACTGCAGGAGGTCTGCCCTACGGACCACAATGCAACTATACGCTTTATTACACAAAGATTCTTTTTTTTATTGATATGTACACTATATTACTAGCTTCCTCAGTCTTTAATAGTCATGTTAACCTCTCTGTTTCCCTCTGAGGCTTGAGAATTTCTACTATATTGAAACTGGGAGAAGGGGGATCAACTCTTTATTTACAATTGAACAGCTTAAAATTTAGAAGATCGAGTTTCAGGAAAAGCTTGTACATGCAAAAAAAAAAAAAAAAAAGTTATTAACGGCAGCACAGTGAAAAGTGTATTGTGTGCAAATTCGTTCAGAAATAGAATTTCAGGCAGTTACGTGCTCAGGATTGCGTGCTGTCAAGTAGTTACTGCAAAGTGTGCTGCAGTTACAGAACACCGGTCAAATAGAGATGAAGGAAGATAAGCGCACACGAGAACCAGACAACTCTTTTTTAGAAAAGGACTAGTCCTCTTTGCGACAATATCCTGCATTTTCATTACACCTACCTTTACTAAACACGCCAAAACTGAACTTGTCCTTTGCACATTCATGTCGCAGGGCCGTGCAATTGTCAGTTAAAGCGACGCAGTTGCCGAATCGCAAAAAGTGCTCTGGTCTTTGACCAGCAATATGGTCCGGGGGTTAAGTGGTTAATGTTTTTGGATCACAGCATAGGTTTACCTTTAGAATCCCCATACATTAAGAAGTCTTGATACAGGCAGATGCTACATAGAGCCTAAAAAGTTTAGAATGTGATTAATGCAGGGAGTTCTGCATGGTTGTGTATAGATCTATACAAATGCTGGAGGCTAGAAGGATATTTAGGCCTGGTTCACACCTATGCATTTTTTTTAGTGCATTTTCAGTTTTGCAGAAACACACTACAATCCATTTAACAGTTTCCTATGGGTCATGTTCACATCTGTGCATTTTATGGAAAGGGCCAGGGACTCTTTTCTGGTTTCTATAGACTTCAGTGGATCAAAAACGTTTATTGAAAAAACGCAAAATGCACCTGCATAGGTGTGAATTGAGCCTTATGCCTCGTACACATGATCCGATTATCGTACGACGAATCGTTCGCATGTTGTTGCATAAAGCTAATATCGAATACAACAGTGCAAAATGTGCTCTACGAGAAGTTTTTTGTCGGACGATTCTGGAAAAACCTCATGTGCGTAGCTACGTATCTGAAATGATGTCATATACGTGTGACCCCTGTGTTCGTCTGGTTTATTTTCAGGTTTCTGATCATGCGTGGTGTTCGGCTATCGATTTTTAGCGGACGCATTCTGTACAGATTAAACGATTGCCGTACGATGGGCTGTCATCTGAGCAAAGTTTTCGCGTTTGTCCCTTCGGATTTTGTTAGACGGACTGTCGTGATCGGCTGTCGAAATCTGTGTACTATCAATCAGATTATCGAACGGTCAATCCGAAAGCAATTTTTATCATCCAATAATCGGATCGTGTGTACGAGGCATTAGGGGTTGATTTACTAAAGCCAGAGAGCAGCTGTGCTTGGTAGCCAATCTGCTTCCAATTTTTTTTATGTCACAGCTTAACTGAACAAGATGAAGTCAGGAGCTGATTGGTTTTCGATGTAGAGCTGCACCAAATTTTGCACTCTCCAGTTAAGTAAATCAGCCGCTTAGTGTCCGCAGCCCAAAAATATGACAGAAATGAATTACTATAAGGTTCACTATAGATGTTACAATCTAGCTGTACAATCTTTGCACAGATCATTTTAGATTTACTAAATATATGAAAGAACCTGATCTATCCAGCCAATTTGTATCTGTTCAGGCAGACCCGTGCACTAAATAGATGTTGGTAGATCTAAATTAGATTGTAGTTTACTCACTTCTGAATGGAGATGTATGCCCTTATACAGGTAAAGGTTAGAACCCTTGTTTCATTTCATTTGTATTCAACTATTGGTTGGAGTTCCACATTCGTTGGCACGGCGTGTTAAAGAGGCCAATAACAAAACGTCACTACAGCACCACACAGTACAAAAGTGTGAAGCCAGGTTTAATGTTTTTAGGAGAATTTTTTTTTTATCTCCAATATATATATATATATATATATATATATATATATATATATATATATATATATATATATATATATATATATATATATATATATATATATATATATATATATATATATATATATATATATATATATATATATATATATATATATATATATGCAAAAAAAAAAAAACACAGTAATTACCATAACTAGTTACATTTTTATTTTTTTTCTAATTTAGATGCCAGTTAAAAATGGTAAATAAATTGTGCAAATAAATTCTACAGCTTTAAAGCTTTATCACAATTACAAGCTTATAAGACAAAAAACTTTAGAGGGGATGTGCAGCCAATATCGAAATAAGTTGATTGTGATGCACAGAATCTAAAAACGTTCGCATCGACACAGAATTCATTTGAAAGACGTGTGAAATGAGACTTTCCTGCCGTGTAAAGGAATAAGACATATACATAAAACTCCAGCACATATGCCATTTAATAACTCTACTCTGCCCCTATGGCAATGCTTCATGGTGGCAAATGGATTTTTACAGCCCCGCTGACAAAGGCGGCCCGTGCGAGGGAGAGTGATGTGAAAAGGCCACGCACAATGAGATTGGTTTTCATTTTCTGTACTGCGTTTCAGCCAGACACAAATCATAACATTAGTCTCTGTGGGTTCTATTACATGAAACATGTTTGATCTAGCGTGCCATTTCACTCCATGTTCATTAGCAAGGCAGTGACTGTGCACAACTAATGTGACCAAATGAAATGGGCATTCTTCTTCTAATTGCTGGAAAAGCAACACAATTCAGTGATCGGCTATTGCTGGAGAGACGAGTCTGTTAGTAGCAGCTTTCTGCAAGAAACTGTTATAGAATGTCTCAATATAAGAAAATATGTTTGGCTCACATTGAATTCATGTTTTCCTGCATTGAGGTATTTTACCTAACAAAGTTAGTTCCACAATACACAAAAAAAACATCCAATAGAGCACACCACAACACAGTGCAATCACATCTCAAGGATGCGGAATATTCTAGCACGGGTGTGTTTTATTATTTATTTCTTACTATATATTAGAGCTGCACAATTAAATCATTAAAAAAAAATTGCGATCTCAATTCAATTCCCCTCACGATCTCTATGCAGCATTTCCACGATTCATTCATGCAACAAGTACAGAGGCCCAGATTTTCAACCGAGATACGCCGTCGTATCTCTGCGTTGAGCCGTCGTATCTATGCGACTGATTCTTAGAATCAGTTACGCATAGATATCCATTAGATCCGACAGGCGCAAGTCTTTTACGCCATCGGATCTTAACCCCTTCCCGACCGCCGCATGTACATATACGTCGGCAGAATGGCACGTACAGGCACATTGGCGTACCTGTACGTCCCTGCCTAGACGTGGGTCGGGGGTCCGATCGGGACCCCCCCCGCGACTTGCGGCGGTCGAGTCCCCTCGGGGAGCGATCCGGGACGACGGCGCGGCTATTTGTTTATAGCCGCTCCGTCGCGATCGCTCCCCGGAGCTGAAGAACGGGGAGAGCCGTGTGTAAACACGGCTTCCCCGTGCTTCACTATGGCGCTGCATCGATCGAGTGATCCCTTATATAGGAAGACTCGATCGATGACGTCATTCCTACAGCCACACCCCCCTACAGTTGTAAACACACACACAGTGTACACCAAATCCTACAGTGCCACCTGTGGTTAACTCCCAAACTGCAACTGTCATTTTCACAATAAAGAATGCAATTTAAATGCATTTTTTGCTGTGAAAATGACAAAAATGTGTCAAAATTGTCCGAAGTGTCCGCCATAATGTCGCAGTCACGAAAAAAATCGCTGATCGCCGCAATTAGTAGTAAAAAAAAAAAAAAAATTATAAAAATGCAATAAAACTATCCCCTATTTTGTAAACGCTATAAATTTTGCGCAAACCAATCGATAAAAACGCTTATTGCGATTTTTTTTTACCAAAAATAGGTACAAGAATACGTATCGCCCTAAACTGAGGAAAAAAAATGTTTTATATATGTTTTTGGGGGATATTTATTATAGCAAAAAGTAAAAAATTTTAAAAAAAATTCTAAATTGTCGCTCTATTTTTGTTTATAGCGCAAAAAATAAAAACCGCCGAGGTGATCAAATACCACCAAAAGAAAGCTCTATTTGTGGGAAAAAAAGGACGCCAATTTTGTTTGGGAGCCACGTCGCACGACCGCGCAATTGTCTGTTAAAGCGACGCAGTCCCAAACTGTAAAAACACCTTGGGTCTTTAGGCAGCAATATGGTCCGGGGCTTAAGTGGTTAAATGCATTTTTTTTTGGCCCGCTAGGTGGCGCTTCTGTCGAAATCCGCGTTGAGTATGCAAATTAGCTAGATACGCGAATTCGCGAACGTACGCACGGCCGACGTAGTAAAGTTACGACGTTTACGTTAGGCTTTTCCCGGCGTATAGTTGCCCCTGCTATATGAGGCGCAGCCAATGTTAAGTATGGCCGTCGTTCCCGCGTCGAAATTTTAAAAAGTTACGTCGTTTGCGTTAGTCGTTCGTGAATGGGGCTGGACATCATTTACGTCCACGTCAAAACCAATACGTCCTTGTGGCGTATTAGGAGCAATGCACACTGGGAGATTTCCACAGAAGGCACATGTGCCGTTCGTGAAATACGTCAATCACATCGGGTCACAGTAGTTAAACATAAAACACGCCCCCCCCCTTCCACATTTGAATTAGGCGGGCTTACGCCGGCCGATTTACGCTACGCCGACGCCATTCTACGAGAATCTGGCCCAGAGTTCTCTGCTCACTTAGCTGTCAAAAAAATAAAACAGACAGCCTGCCATGTTTTTCACAAGATTGTCAGTACTGGGAGATAGCTATAAACATTGAAACATTTAGTTTTTTTTTAGAGATCAAAGGAATGAAATTGGGTCTGTAAATGAGGGCAGTTAAACCACTTAAAGACTAAACCTTTTTTCTGACGCTTGTTGCTTACTAGGTAAAAATCTGTATTTTTTGCTAGAAAATTACTCAGAACCTCCAGACATTAGAGACCCTAGAGAATAGAATGGTGGTTATTGCAAAATGTATGTCACACTGTATTTGTACAGCAGTCTTTTTCAAACGCAATTTTTTGGGAAAAAGTAGACTTGAATAAAAAAAAAAAAAAAAAGTTAGCCCAATTTTTTTGTATAATGTGAAAGATGATGTTACGCCCCGAGAATCGTAGGAGAATTGTGATCTTTATTCTATGCAAAAGAAAAATTGTGATTCTCAGTTTAGCCAGAATCGTGCAGCTCTACTGTATGAGTGCACTGGGATGGAATTTGTCCTGCATTTCATCCAGGGCATTATATGTCCTTACTGGATATTTGCATCCTGATCATAATTTAAAGTGATATTAAAAGGCTTAAGGTATTTTTTTTTATTATAAAAATAAAAAAGGTGTTTTTTTTTTAAGAGAGAGATATATTCCTGGAAACTACAGGCTAGTCAGGTCAACATCAATAGTCTGAAAGCTATTGGAGGGAATGATAAGGGACTATATCCAAGATTTTAGTAATGAAAACGGTATTAATAGTGGTAATCAGCATGGATTCATGAAGTATCATTCTCACCAGACCAATCTATTAACATTCTATGAAGAAGTGAGCTGTCATCTAGATAAAGGAAGAACAATGGATGTGGTGTATCTGGATTTTTCAAAAGCATTAAATACAGTTTCCCACAAATGATTTACTTTACAAACTGAGGTCTGTTGGCATGGACCATAGGGCAAGTACCTGAATTGAAAACTGGGTCCAATGGGTGGTGATAAATAGCAATACTCAGAATGGTTCAGTGTGGTAAGTGGGGTCGTCCCCCAAGCATCTGTCCTGGGACCAATTCTGTTTAATTTATTCTTAAACGATATAGAGCAGTGTTTCTCAACTCCAGTCCTCAAGGCGCCCCAACAGGTCATGTTTTTAGGATTTCCCTCAGATGAAACGGCTGTGGTAATTACAAAGGCAATGCAATTGATCAAATCACCTGTGCAAAATAATGGAAAGACTGAAAACATGACCTGTTGGGGCGCCTTGAGGACTGGAGTTGAGAAACACTGATATAGAGGATGGTAAACGGTTCAATCTCAATATTTGCGGATTATACAAAGCTAAGCAGGGAATGATGCAAAAACCTTAAGAGCCAGTTCACACCAGACGCAGTTCCGTACAGTTTTGTGTGAATTTTTCTGCACTAAAGATGCATGTACAGTGTTTTCCATGTATTCCAATGGCTCTAGTTCACACCATTCAGTCAGTTTCAGGTCAGTTTCCGGTGCAGAAACTGAACGGAAAGTGACTGCATGGTGCCAACTAGAGCCATTGCAATACATGGAAAACACTGTTCATGCATTTTGTGCAGAAAAAAGCACACAGAACTGAACGGAACTGCGTCTGGAGACGACCTAAATAAAATAAATGGGTTGGGTATCTACATAGCAAATGTGGTTTAATATTGAAAAACGTAAAGTAATGCATTTGGGTGCTAGATATACAAATGCAAGTTACTCACTGGGGGGGTCTGGGGAAATCTAGGATGCAAAAGGACCTGGGGGTCCTAGTAGGTGGCAGACTCCGCAATGGCATGCAATGCCACGCTGCTGCAAGCAAAGCCAACAGAACATTAGCATTTAAAAGGGGATCAACTCCAGAGATAAAGCGATAATTCTCCCACTCTACAAGACTCTGGTCAGGCCGCACCTAGAGTATGTCATCTAGTTCTGGGCACCAGTCCTCAGGAAGGGTGTGCTGAAACTGGAGAGAGCCTATAGAAGGGCAATAAAGCTAATAAAAAGGACTGGAGGATCTCAGCCTAGGGCGAAAGACTACAAGCATTGAACTTGGGAGGGGATATGATGGCGATATACAAATAGCGCAATGGTGACCCTAGCATAGGGAAAAAAACTTTTCAGTGAAAGGGAGTTTAAAAAGACACGTGGTCATTTACAAAGATTGGAAAAGAAGCAGTTTAACTGTATACTGCGTAGATGGTTCTTTACTGTCAGAGCAGTAAGGATGTAGAATTATCTTCCACTAGCAGTGGTATCAGCAGGGAAGGGAGAGTTGATAGTTTCAATATGCTATTATATGGGCAACTTAACGATTTAAAATGTACTATTGACAAACACATTCACACACATGTTGAACTGTTGTGTTTTTTCAACCTTACGACTATTTAACTCACCTGCTCTGGGCAACAATATTGCACAGAGCGGCCCCTTACTCCCCTTTCTGGCAGCCCCCCACCATTGCTGTCCACTTTTCCCTGCTCCATGTGCCTCCTTAGAAAGTCTGCAGCTATGGGGGCACCTTCGCTGGTGAGCTCTCAAGCCAGCCTGTGTGCGTCTATAGACAGACACAGTGCAAGTAAGCCCCACCCTCACTCCCTTCTCACAGTTTGATTGACAGCAGCGAGACCAGGAAGTCAATGGAGCAGTGCTGCAGCCAGTACAGCACTGGAGTGATGAGAGGAGCCAAGTGTTTAGGGACAGGGAAAAGGGGGAGAAAGTGAAATGTTTTACCATAATTACAGGGAATGCATTGAGGTTAAAATACATTTTTTACATTAGAACCCCTTTAAACAAGAGGAAATGTTTTTTGGGGGTGCTTTCAGGCTCAAAGAAAACATCCTTGCAAGCTATGAAATTTAAAATGCGTATGTCTTCAATTTACAAATACCATGTGGCCACCTTAGTATATTATACAGGAGGTAAAATGTCTACACTGTAAGCACTTTAATACAATTCAAGGCTAGCCATATACAGTGTTACCCATTTATGATATTCAAGATTTAATATCTCAAAAGATATGGGCAAGAACAGCTATGCCGGGTACACACGAGAGGATTTATCCGCGGATACGGTCCACCGGACCGTTTCCGCAGATAAATCCTCTGAGGATTTTGATCCGCTGGATTGTACTCACCATCGGATCGAAATCCGCGCCGAATTTACACCGCGGTGACGTGTCGCGCCATCGCCGCGATGATGACGCGGCGACGTGCGCGACGCTGTCATATAAGCAATTCCACGCATGCGTCGAATCATTACGACGCATGCGAGGGATGGGTTCGGACGGATCGATCCGGTGAGTCTGTACAGACCACCGGATCGATCCGCTGGAGCCGATTCCAGCGGATAGATTTCTTAGCATGCTAAGAAATTTGTATCCGCTGGAAATCGGTCGGCCTGAAATATATCCGCGGATAAATATCCGCTGGATCGTACACACCAGCGGATCTATCCGCTGAAACCGATCAGCGGATCAATTTCAGCGGATCGATCCTCTCGTGTGTACGGGGCCCTAGATCTCTCCTGTTTAGCCCTTTGGGCTAAACAGCGGGCATGGAGAACCTATCCTCCTGGCTACTGTATCAAGACAGCTGCAGCACCTGCGGCTATCTGAATTCTACAACATCTGACTGGCTGCAGTCACTGTTTGGCCAGCAATTTCCCACTGGACTACTTCAATTTTTTTTTTAATTTGTTGAACCGGGTGGTGCTGATAGGGCCCCGCATGGCTCAAATTTTGTACTATACCTAAACAGACATTAATGAAAAATAAATAACAAACATAAACTAGGACTACCACTGTAACCACACATTAAACAAATCTGCACAATTAATTGTACAAATACAAAAGGAAGGTCCCATGAGATCCAGGAATCTGCACAACAAATGTGCAAAGCGTACCACAAATGACTACAACCAGCTGTAGCAGGAAAACTATATAAGAATCCAGCTTTTATTCTAAATTGTCTTGGCGGATTTTCTTCAAAGTGACTTTTAAGGACATTTAGGCTGCACTCACGTTATAGCATTTCACAAACGTAGGCAAAAATCGTGCCATGCATATCCACCCTTTGCACGTTGTCATGCCACATGCACAGGGCAGCTTATTCATTTGAATGGGCTGTCCTGCAAGCAACAAAACCGGCAAAGTGGCTTTTCTTTTTTTTTCTTTTTTAACAGCATGTTTGTTGCATAGCTTTTTACACAAAAAATTCATGTCTGTTTTGCCGTGGTTTGGGGTGCCATCAACAATGAATGGCGCTGTAGGGGCGATGTGCATTTCATGAAACACTATAGTTGGAATGCAGCATTGAAGGGCCACTGACAGAAATCACCAACACAAAACCTGGGGCTGTGGTCAATGCCTGGTGGATCTTATTGGGTATCCATATTTCTCCAGTTTTAATAAAACGGACCTTGAATAAGCTCATACTTCACCATAACAAATCCCCAAAAGAATATCTTTATCATGAAGATTCCTACAGCTACAACAAATTAACAACTCCTGCATATGAACAAATGTTCCCATTAAAGCAGTAGTAAACCGAACCAATTTGTATTCATTGTTTTATAAACCCTGCAAGGTAAAGACATAATGTGCTAGTATGCATCACATACTAGCAAATTATGAAATACCTTAGAACAGGGATATGCAATTAGCAGACCTCCAGCTGTTGCAGAACTACAAGTCCCATTAAAAATAGCAAGACTCTGACAGCCACAAGCATGACACCCAGAGGCAGAGGTACGATGGGACGTGTAGTTTTGCAACAGCTGGATGTCTGTTAATTGCATATCCCTGCCTAATGCCGCATACACACGGTCGTTTTTCGGCATGAAAAAAAAACGACGTTTTTCAAAACGTCATTTAAAATCATCGTGTGTGGGCTTCACATCGTTTTTCGGCTTTGTTTTTTGGACATGCTGAAAAACGTCGCTTTTTTTAATGCCGAAAAACGACCGTGTGTACGCGGCATTAGAACAAAGCCCTCCAGTGGCACGCTGTCACCACTGGGAGGGCTTCCATCTTCACGAGGTCTTCCTTCTGGGTTTGCGTGCTCAGGCAGGATGATTGGCCGCGCCGTGATGATGATGTCACGACCTGCGCTGTTGGGGCTCTGAAGGAAAGGGGTGGGACATCACCTGCTACATGCAGTGTAAATATCTTCTAAACAGTGCAGATATAGTTTTGGGAGGGAGGTAGATACTATGATTACATGTATCATTAGCATGACATTACTTTCATTAATTTCCGAGATCACACATTGGTATTACCACCAAACAAAATTTTGGAAAGTTTTTATCTGAATTGTCTACTAATAGATATGAATATTGTGTGTTGTCAAATAATTTTTTTAACAAATGGTCGCACAAAATTCTACTCTGTACCCAACTTAAAGCGGACCTTAAGTCATTTTTTTAAATTTTCTATCTATTCGATCTTCTGCCCTTGTTCTTCTAACTTTGGATAGTCAAATATTTTTTTTCTGCCAGTAAATACCTTGTACAGCCCATTTCCTGTTTCTTGTCTGGTCATTAGCCTAGGCTGACATAATGCACAGCTCTCTCTCTCTCTCTCACGCTTGTGAAAGTTTGCCAGAAAGAGAGGAAGGATGAGTCATAAGAGGGCCAATGAAGCTGGAGGTGTGCCTCTGTGTAAAACCATGAAGTGAACTTGCAGTAGCTTCAGCTGCCCACAGTTAAAATGGTTGCAGCCAGACTCCGTGAAGGCAACTTTCTGCAGCATATTTGGCAAGTACAGAATCACAGTATATATATATATATATATATATATATATATATATATATATATATATATATATATATATATATATATATATATATATATATATAAAATATGCAAAGTGGTTAGAGGGAAGCTTCAGAATGGCAAAGATGTTTTTATTACCAATTATGTGAGCAGACTTCAGTTCCTCTTTAAACACAGTAATCTAGTTGTCTTTGCCCATTACAATACATTTGTGTATAATACCTATACACAGAGCCAAATTGCTCACTGGAGAGTGGAGACCAATACATTGAATTATGTGAAATGAATTTGGCATATTCCAGTCGGCTGGGACATTTGTACAAATTAGCCACAATCTCCGCTGCCGAGCTATTGTATTCTGACAGTCGACACCCTCGAGTTTCAAAATACTGAAAAAGTGGCTGGATGCGATTGGATGAAGCCACTGTTTGACCCACAAATTTCCACTGGGCTCCATGTTTAATCAACTTTTGTCAAGCTGGGTGGTGTTGACAAGGGCATCCACTGCTCGTACTTACACCAGTTTAGCAGAAATCAACCATAACTCAAGCCATGTAGGAAACAACAGCGTATATAGTTTGTGAGGCCTACCCCTTAAAGTGGAGCTCCACCCAATAGGGGAAGCTTATCTGCCTCCTCCCCCCCTCCGCTGCCACATTTGGCACCTTTCGGGGGAAGGTTTTGACAGGTACTTGCTTCCACTTCCAAGTTCAGCCCCCCCTCCTCCTTCCCTTAATGCCGGGCCATTCACAAAGCGCAGTGCCCTTCGCGTATGCGCAGTAGAGAACTGGCTGTGAAGCCACAAGGCTTCACTGTCAGTTTCCCTTAGCCAAGATGGCAGCGGCAGCACCCGAGAGCCGGTTTGAAAAATCGGCTCGGGTCAGGACACCACTGTATTCGTAGACAGGTAAGGGCCCTAATATTAAAAGTCAAACATTCTTAAAAATAAATTCTGAATTAGCCTGGAGCTCCGCTTTAAAGTGTATGGTGATCTACCTGGTTAAAAAAACATGACAATGTGTATTACAGAAACCTTTTAGGTCTTGATCTGCATACTACAGAACGAGTACTGCACAGCACTGTATTTTCCCAGCACTAGAGAACACAAACTCAAAGTCATAGATATTCTTAATCTTCACATTAAATATTCGGCAACATTGGGGAATTTTTTTTTTTAATAATTACTATTATCTATAACCAAAATGTGTATGTTTTTCCTATAAATTGTATGAGTTTATGTCCTTGAAAGATTTTTAGCAGAAAAATCACAATGTGTAAAATTCACACTGACCTAAATATATTTGCTCAGGGTAGAAGACAGAGAAATCATATTTTACCTATTAGACAGGACGATTTATCATAAAATAGTACTGATAAACCACTACTGATCGGTTATTCAACACATACGCATTCAAGAGCGTTGTCTTTTTATCATCAGGTCCTTCAGCCCACAAATGGTCTGCAGACCAATTCACCAAAGGGATGCAGGACAAAATGAAGCAAACATTTTTTTTTTGCACTTTATTTCTGTTCCTTATTCAGTAAGATATTAAAATTAAAATCCATAGATCCTTCTGATTGTAAAAGCATTTACCCTCAATATAACCAATACAATTTGTTCCTTGTATCCTTGTGTTTTAAGCTTGATATGTTAGTCTAATTAACATAAAAAAAATGTACACTTCCAAATCAATAAAAAAGTATAGCCCCCTAAAACCAGACAAATAAAAGGTCTACGCAAAGTTTTCTTTAAGGTTACACTGATTTACAATTTTTTAATCCAAAAGTTAAACATTTTAATAAGTGTAAAAAAATTAAGGTGTAGCGCTACACCTTCATTTATTCATTAATTATTATTATTTTATTTTTTTTATTGTCTATTGTACCCATTAATATAGTTTTAGCAGTTTTTTATTTATTTATTTATCTTTTTTATTTTTTTTGTGTGGATCTAGCGCAACAAATTTGTTTATTTGTATTTTAATAAGTGTACCTTTCAGTTAATTTGTAAAGCGCTGCGCAAAATGTTGACGCAATAAAAATCCAGTATAATAATAATAATTTATATTTTTTATACTGTCCTAATATAGATAAGTGAGGGATTTATAGAAAAAATAAATATTCTGAAGAAAAAAACAAAAACAGAAAAAAAAAAACACAACTTTAAAACTTTCGATAAGCACACTTGATGTGGAAACAATGTGGAACAGATAGTTCCAAAAGCACATTATGGATACAACAGTGGCACCGCTGGGGTTAACAGTAAACTCCAAAAAGAAAAGCTTCTTCTTGACAACTTGCTTTAACATTAAAAAGAAGTTTACTTTAGGCTATGCTTAAAAAAAGTGCATCAACCAGTTCCTGCAAGTGCCAGAAACAACACGGAGAGTAGTAATTCAGTCAGCTGAAACAGAAATGCAAGATATTGAAAATATTAAATCAACATGCTCGATGCGAGGTGTCACTTGGAAATAATTTCATTTTTTTCTTCGAATATATGCCTCTACTGTGTGGGGGAAACTTATTTTAAAAATCCCATAAATACACTTGCATATAAAAAAAAAAAAAACTTAAGGGTGTAAATCTTATACTTCGAGGTGTAACCCGGCAATGTAACCTAAGCTTCAATGCACATAGTAGATTAAAGCACATGAAAAACAGAACGCTAAATCCTATACTTTATTTGTTAGGCTGACTTTTCAGCTAACAGTCTATCTAGCAAATTCTGCATTTAATCCTTAGCTAATTTAATTAATTTAAAAAAATTACAAAATGTTAAAGGTTTTTTTTTTTTGCAAATGAAAAATAAGATTGTTTTAGCTCTACATACCTGAGTCATTAAAGAATGTTGCCTCTTCAAGATTGTAAAAACGTTCCCGTTATATACATTTAAAAAAAAGAAATTCTACAGCTTCACCCCGTGAGACCTGTAGGAACAGCTCATGCATTTTGCACGCCTGTCCTATTTTGCTGAAGGATCAATGGCACCCCCAACCCCACTACCAGAACTGATAGCATCTTGCAGAAAAAAAAAAAAAATAGATGCGTGTACTGTTCTTGCAAATGCTAAGGAAAAGCTAATGAATTCTTTTTACTGCACCGTAATGATCTGATGGAGAAGTCGACGCACAAATTAAACAACAGCCTACCTGTTCTAGCCATGCTTAGGAATGGGGCCAACTCTTTTTTTTTTATTGATTTAACCTTTATAGGAATGCCACACATCCTCAGAGAGAAACCCCCTCAATGTAGAAAAAAAAAAAAAGTTGTGATACACCTTGGCCAAAATGTTGTACAAAATTATTTACCCAGAGATTGCCTTTACCCAACAGCATCAACCAAGACCGGAATCAGCACGCGGAATTCAAGAAATAAAAGACAATAGGCATTGTAACATCATCTGCTATGAAATTAGAATATTCCAAACAGCAAGAATTCGGGGTATCTATAGAAAAAGGTTAGGGAAGGGAAGCATGTCATTTTTACAATACACAAGTGAAATCAAATCAGAAAGTCCCAACGCTGTCCAGAAACACTAGACACTAGACACTTGACACTAGACTCGGGATTAAAAAAAAAAAAATATGTATATATAAAAAATAAAAAGTTATGTGTGAGTATATGTATGCGATTATATATATATATATATATATATATATATATATATATATATATATATTTTTTTTTTTTTTTTTAATAGGTAATATATATATATATATTTTTATATATACACATATATATTTTTTTTATTAAAAAATAAAAATTACCTATTAAATATTAATTAATATATATATATATATATATATATATATATATATATATATATATATATAAATATATAAACTTTTTTTTTTTTAAATACATCTACACATTTTTATTTTATGTCTTAATGTATATGATGTGTGTTTAAAAAAAAAAAAAAAGTGTGTGTGTAATTTTTTTTTAACACATTGATAGATTATATATATATGTACATTATGTATTTTTAAAAACGCAAAAAGGTCCCCTCTTTTGCCCTCAGTTTCCTTCAAAATTCACAATTAAATTTTTTTCTTCTGTGATCCAACTTCTTGTTAGAAGGTGGCTAAGTTTGTTCTCCATGGTCCCACTGTATGTAGTAATGTAGCCATCCTCTCTTGATCGCTCCCAGATGGACTACAGAATGTGGGATGTGTAGTGTGCCTAGAACCGTGCACATGGTGGCAACCAACATGTCCTGCTCAAATGGAAGTGACAGGATGAAAAAGGAACAGTTTAATGAAAAATGGATTACATGGTCCTTAAAGCGGAGCTCCACTCTAGTTTTGACATTAGCCTAATCATACTGCAGAATGTAAATAATGTTAAAACGTACAGTACCTTTTATTTCATGGCGTTTCCTGTCTGCACAACTGCGGGTATTCTTCCGGTATTGCGTCACTTCCCATACAACGCAGTGTGCTCCGGGAGCTTCTCTCATTTACATGTAGCTGTAGCCGCTGCTCCCCGTTACGAGCACGCATGTGCGGGATCGAGCGGTGGATGCTGGGACATCAGCATCACTGCAACAAGGAAGTGCCTGCGTGTGGGCTTCTAATGCCCACAGTTAAAATGGGAACGGCGCCACGAGCGGAATATAAATGAACATTGCACACAGAATGGCACAGCAGAGGATGTGGGACACCAAACTAGTGAGTTTATTTATTGAATGCCATTAACCATTACACTACCCCCCAAAAAAATAAATAAATGATTAGGCATGGGAGATCCGCTTTAAGTAGTGTAATGCCGGGTACACATGATCGGATTTTCCAATGAAAAAAGTCAGATGCATTTGTTTCATTGGAAATTCCGATCGTGTGTGGGCCTCATCGGAGTAAAAAAATAGAACATGTTTTAAATTCTTCCGACGGAAAAGAATCCAATGGGAAATTCATCTGTGTCGGAGAAAAATCCACGCATGCTCAGAATCAAGTCGACACATGCTCGGAAGCATTGAGCGTCATATTTCTCGGCTCCTAGTGTTTTACCTCACCGCGTTTTGGACAGTCGGAATTTAGTCTGACAGTGTGTATGCAAGACAGCTTGAACGGAATTCCGATGAAAAAGACCATTGGATACTCTGATCGTGTGTACACGGCATAAGTGTATGGATTGATTATGGAGAATAAGATAATTAGTGTCACATTAAAGACGTTCACCTTAAAAAAGATTAAATAATAATAAATGCACTTGTTTGCAGGTAAAAAAAAAAAAAAATTGCATTTTTTTTTTTTTTAAGAAGACTGCATTACACCCACGATCAGATCGCAGATGCAATGCCAGGCTCCTGCAGACTCTCAGGATAGCTGTACGCTATACCTCCGATATTGGCAGGCAGATACTTGAGAGCAGGAAGACATGACGATAGTTCAGAAAAACCTCAAGCAAGACATAATAAAACCCCTCTTAAAGAAACCCAACCTCGACTCGAAAGACCCAAACCAGCGCAGACCGGTCACAAGCCTTAACACAATCTCCAAGATCATGGAGAAAGCAGTAGTACAACAGCTTCAGCCCCACCTGGACGATCACAAACTCCTAGATCCTCTACAATCAGGTTTTCGCCCAGGCCACGGCACAGAAACGGCTCTCCTCAAGATATGGGATGACGCCCTTGAAGCAGCAGATGACGGAGAATCCTGTCTCCTAGTGCTGCTGGACCGTAGTGCAGCCTTCGACACGGTAGACCACAACATATTGCTCACACGACTCAAAGAAGTAGCAGGATTCTCTGTGGTTCGCATCTTTCCTAGAAAATCGCACTCAGACCGTGAAACTTGGAGGTTTTACATCAGAAACACGGACCATTACATGCGGAGTCCCGCAAGGATCGCCCCTCTCACCCGTACTCTTCTACATCTACATCCGCCCGCTCCTCAAAATCATCAGCAAACAGGACCTGCGCTACCACTCCTATGCAGACGACACGCAGCTTTACCTTCGAATCACCAACAAAAAAGACCAATTTCATGAACTTGGAAAGTGCCTCACACTGATCGACAATTTGATGACTGAAAGCTCCCTCAAACTCAACAGATCCAAAACAGAACTACTCACCCTTCACGCAAATAGGAAATCCATTTCTAGGACCACAGAGACACCACCCACCATCCTCGGCCAAACCATCTCGCCAAGCAACAAAGCCAAAAGTCTCTTTGACTCAGACATGACGATGGATGCACAAATAGGATCAGTCGTCAACGGTTCTCATCATCTGCTCCGCATGCTACGTAGACTCATCCCCTTCATCCCGGAAGAGGACAAAGCAGTAGTGGTTGGAACTATCATCAACTCACGACTCGACTACGCAAATTCCTTCTATTTAGGACTACCAAAATACCAGATTTCACGTCTACAAGTCGTCCAGAACACGGCTGCCAGACTGGTAACAGGTAAAAAGCCGTGGGAATCAGTCTCCCCGCTCTTGAGGTCCCTCCACTGGCTGCCCGTACAGGACCGGGTGACATTCAAGACACTCTGCCTCACCCACAAATGTATACAGGGGAACGCTCCCCAATACTTAAGCGAGAAAATAAAACCCTACGTCACCAAGCGCGTGCTCCGGTCAACCAACCAAAACCTTCTCCAAATTCCTAAATCCCGCTACAAATCGAAGGGAGAAAGCAGATTTTCAGTCCAAGGACCACGGCTCTGGAATGCTCTACCCACTACCATCCGCTTGGAGGAAAACCATCAGGCCTTTAGGAAAAAACTAAAGACCCACCTCTTCTGAAGGACCGGTACGACTCTGGATGTCAAGCGCCTTGAGGCGCTATACAAGTTACTCACTCACTTGGCTGTGCTTCACAGGAGTGCAGTTTGTTCTGCACTCCTGTGACCAGTTTTTTTAGCAGACAGTGGGCTAAAGCCTGCTGTCGGCTGACGTCATAGAGCCGGTCCAGGCTTGGGC
This sequence comes from Rana temporaria, assembly GCF_905171775.1. Taxonomy (NCBI): domain Eukaryota; kingdom Metazoa; phylum Chordata; class Amphibia; order Anura; family Ranidae; genus Rana; species Rana temporaria. The sequence continues at coordinate 57,981,516 of NC_053492.1, forward strand.
AAGATTGCGACAATGGAGTCGGGATCCACCCACATGTCTGAACCGGCACCTGGCTCAGGCTCTCAGTGAGCCGCTGAGAGCCTGAGCCAGCCGCTCCAAACCCCTCTACAGCCCAGTGCTCCAGTGAGCGAGGGGAGAGGGGGGGCAGAGCCAAACAATGACTGCAGCTAATCAAATGCAGTCACCATTGCAGGACTCTAACATCCGAGGGAGCAGTGGCTGTCAGATTACAAAAGACAAGTGTAATAGGTCAGAGTACCAAAATGACAAATCCTTAGGCGTCCAAACTGTTTATTGTAACAAGCTTGCCATGCTTACTGTGAACACCAGCAATGTTTGTTGTCCAACAGATCCTCTGCCTGCTGATCAGTCTGCTTAGGAATATTGTTGAGTCCATTTAACATTCTGCCATTTTTCAGAGCCCTGATGAAGGGGGACTGTGTGCCCTGAAATGTGTTGGCTGTCCTTTGCCATGCTTCTAATAACCAGTTGAACAATAGACTTTGGACAATTTGTCATCTGGTGCACTCTTTGACCTATTACAGTTGGATTTTTCAACTTGGGTGATGGTCCTCTCCTGGAAGAACCCGTCTTTGTGATGAGCTGCCGAATACAGGCCAATTGGGCTTGAGTAAAGGCTTTTTCCACATAATATGCTGCGTCCAGCACTCCTCCACCACTACCTTTTAGATTACAATAGCCAGCAGTGGGAAATTCATCCCTCTATGGTATTTAGAGTGGATAGGGAATCTACCGATTTCCCTCATTCAGTCCACAGGGCTGAATGGGGGAAATCTTAAGCTTGTCGCAGATGGGTCAACATTAAACCTGTTTAGCAGAGACCGGATAAATTCTGATTCATTTGTAGCTGTTCCTGATCAACTTCTGTTCTGCTGACGCATGCACATTACGGGCTGCACATAAGGAATCATGGGACATGTAGTCCAGAAGATTTTGATTTCACATGTTCTCAGGGCATGCTCCCTGACCAGCAGCTCAGGGAAGTGCTGAAGAAAGGGACATATGAAAGTTATAATCATAACAGCTAAAAAAATAAGACGTAGGGGCACAAAAGAAAATAACACTAATAATCTACTTATATGATACAGCAGCATGTATGTTATGCTGTGTGTCACATAGGGAGGGGATAGTCAGTTTCTGAGGGTGTCACGCACCTAGAAGCTTAATTCCAGACAAACATCTACAATGGACAGATTTGAATTAGTCCATCTAGTCCTGAAATGTACACATATAGTGGCAAAAATAATTTGCAGTGCTTTTTTCCCCCCTCAGAGTATAGGTACAGTAAACTGCCCCTTGAGGAATCACCCCTTTACTTTGCCTCTACCCACCTCCGAACACCATTCCTTGGTCCCATCCCCTACCCACCTTCCAGTACTGCCCTCTTAGACAATACAGAATCAAGTATCATTTTGTGGTGCCAAGTAATTTGTATGAAATTTGGTAATAACAATAAAGAAGTAAAATAGATTCCCTGCAGCCAGTAACAAAGCCCACCGCCAGAAACAATAGATCCCCTAACAATGGACCACCAGCAGCAAAACTTCCCCCTAGCAACAATAGACTCCTGGCAGCAACAACAGATCTCCTCACATCCATCGTCAATGGGCTCTCCATCAGCCAGCAACAATAGACCCTTCCCAGTAGAGAAGATCAGTAGAACAATAGATCTCTCCCAACAACATATGACCCCCCAGTAATATAAGATCCACCCCCACTAACAGTAGGTCCCCCCCATCAGCAACAATAGACCCTCTGTAAAAAAAATATATCCCTTTCAGCAAGCACCCCATGCCATTACATACAGTCAGTCCTGGAGGTGCTGAAACTGGGTTCCCCTGCGTTCCTCTTAAGAAAAAAAAGCCCTGATTATTTGATCCCCTGCAGATCAAAAACTTATTTTACCCACTGAACTGCAACTCAAATTTACAGTACAACATTTGAATCATGTATTTTTTCTAGATTTTTGGTTTGTATTCTCTCTCGATCATTTAAAATATACCTATGATACCAATTATAGACCCTTAATTTCCCCACTGTGCCTACCACACATCACAGCCAGGTGGATGGCACCACTGTCTCTGCCAAGGTTAAGAAGCACAGTAATATCATCTCCCCCAGCCTGTGACTGGACAGAAAAGGAGCATCAGCAGACTGAGAAGGTCATCTTTCTGCTCACTCCTCCCATCACTTTGCTAAGTGTCGGCATATTAGCGTTCACCACACTTGACCGACACTAAGTGATGTCCCTCCTTCGCCCAGTATGACTGCTGCTGTATAGGGAATGCCAAAAGGTGGATACAAAGTCAAATTCAGTTACTTACATTCTCCCAAAAAAATAAATAATAATAAATATAAAACACGGATGATTAACTTGAGTCTTTTATATATGCATGAAGTTCAGATTTAATTGCATATTAGCGGCACCAATATGGAAGGATAACGTATGAAATCAAACCTTTGACCACACACACCTACAAACATGTATTAGGCCCGGTTCGCACTGGTGCAGGAACCGCATGTGATTTGGATAGGAATTGCACTGCATACCTGTTCAAATTGCATTAGATTCCGCAGCAGTGCAATTTAAACCATTCATTTTGTATGGTTCAAAATCACGTGGCATCCGCACCAAAATTGTGCAGGAACCTTTTTTTTTCTGCAACAAAATCAGATCGTATTGGTGTGAACACAAATCACACTGCGTTTTGCAAACCAATTTTTGGGTGTCGTTAACATACACACCAGCAGCGGCTCGTATGAACGGGGGGGGGGGGGATTTGAGGCGGTGCGGGAAATGCACAGAGATCGTTGCGAATTCCGCACCACATCAGTGTGAACCGGGCTTTAGGGTAGAGCAGGTTGTAATTTTAAATTTTGCTCTATTAACAGGCCCAAGTGTAGCCACCTGAGAGGGGGGCACACCTACTGAAAACATGACCACAACCATGCTATAATCACCCACCTTCTTTCTCTTAAGAAAATAAAATAAATTAAGTACATTATTTTAATGTGAATGGCCTTGTACTTCTGGGTTTCTTGCCCAAGTGAAAATTATGGCCTGCAGCCTCATGGGATTGTGTTGCTAAGGCTATTTTAGTGATTTTTTTGAATTAAACATTTTGGTTACCAAGTATTGTTTTAAAAAGCTAGGCTTTCCCTATTAATATGCTAATGAACTTGTTTGGCTTCATAGAACTCGTGCAACAGGAAGTGATGTTGGCAATCTCGGAGTAATCCAAAACTACTTGTGCTCCTTTGAGTTCATCACGTGTTCATGTCCTTTGTTCCCTCCCCTTACTTCCCGTCAACATCACTTCCTGTTCCATTAAAACAAACGGATTAATTAGCATACGAGTAGGGGAAGAACAGCTTCTAAAAACAATACACGGTAACTAAAATGTGTTGTTTCATTTATTTATGCTATAAAAAAAAGACAAAAATTGGCCATAGCAATTAAGGGATACTCACCACATGCATCCCAGGAGGCCTAGGAGCAATCTACAACACACTGCGCGTGCGCCACATTGCATTATCAGTTATGGCCACAAGAACCAGGAAGAGACAGGACAGTCGGCTCCCAACCTAAAGTATACAGCAGTGTGGGACCCTGTGTGCAGCGGCAGGACAGTGGGTTACAGAAGGTCAATGTCCTGTAATATGTCAATGCAATCCATATTAACTCCTTTCTATAGCAGATTGATGGCCGGGCGGAGGTTCCATTATCCTGACTGGGCATCATATGACGTTCAGGAGGATGAGGCGAGCAGCCTAGGACGTATGCTATTTACCATGTGATCAGTTGTGTCCAATCACAGCTAAATCACATTGTAAACCAGGAAGTGCTAGTTATCGACTTTCCTCTATTAGTGCTTGACAGGGTGCGAGTAGAGCGGCTCCGACTTTTCTGCACTGATAATCAGCACTTCGATTATCAGTGCAGGCCCTTCAGGGATGCCCACCAGTAGTGCCCAGCAGTGCTTGCCTGTACCCACCAGTGCAGACTAGGGATGCCAATCAGTCCCCATCAGTAATGCCTGCCGGTGCCTTCTCATTAGTGCCACCTCAGTGCAGCCTCATCAGTGCCTGTCAGTGCAGCCTCATCAGCGCCCATCAGTGAAAGAGGAAACATACAAAATGTTATAACAGAAACAAAAGAAAACCTTTTTTTTTTCAACATTGTTTTTTTTTTTTTTTTATTATTTGTAGCGGAAACTTTACCCATAACATCTTGATAAAAAAAAAATATGTATTTTAGCAAGGCACATACTATGCTTCAAAAATCTGTGTTCTAAATTGCCTCCAGCATTGCCCCTGTTTCATAACTGATCACATGCGCAGCACCACGGCAGTTTGCAGATCAAACAGCAGACTTCTTGGCTGTAAAAGATAGGAGGGTTTAATTCTACTTTAAAGCTGTCAGCAAATCGGCCTCTACAAATTCGGCAGTGCCTAAAAAATAGAGAGCAACTGAGCATGTGCAGAGCTGGGTGAGGCACTGTATTACTGGATTTTAAACAGTATAGGTAATTATTCGTTTTATGTTTTATATAGCTATACCTGCAAAAGGAGCCAGCCTGGAATAATCTAGTAGGATTTTTTTTTTTTTAATAAAGTTTCACTTTAAAGCCTTGTACACACGATACGATTGTTGGCCAACTGAGCATCAGATTTTTGTCAAAAGGGCGTGTGCCCAGATCTTGTCTTGCACACTAACGGTACACAATTGTCGTGCCACAAACACGAACGTAGTAATGTACTACGAGAAATTTCAGCTCTTGAGCGCCACCCTTTGGGCCCCTTCTGATAATTTTGTGTTTGGTGAGCATTGATTCCGAGAATGCGTGTTTGTACTTTCGACTTTTGTGTGACAGATTTGTGTACTGATCTTACAAAAATCAGACAACAAACCATTGTCCACCGAAAATTTACTAGCCCGTCATCCAACATTTGATGGCCGAAAGTTGGACAATTGTCAAAAGGAGCTTACTAAAGATTTTAGGGCAACAGTCTGTCAACAGACAATCCCCTGCCAAAAATCATATCGTGTGTAGAACAAAATCAAGATCTTTATCCAACCTTTTTGTTTCTGCATGCTGTATAAAAATTTAAAGCAAACAAAAAAGCTAGTAATTCCACACAGCTACAACCGATCAAAAATTAACACATTCTCTAACCTGTTCACTGGCTTTTCCAGTCCATCTCAATAAAAAGTATTAGAAGTGATTGAATAATGTTCCCACGCAGTTAGATTTTTCGAAGATGCAACTAGAAAAGCAAAAATCGGGCACGTTTTATGTTGACGGAAGGAAACCATTCATGCAAATACAAATGCTCATTAAAGCCACCCACCGTACACAAGGAATACTAATGCCACAATCGACACGGTGATGAAGGGTCTGTATCCTTGTAACATCCCTTGTGTTTTGGGCACCAAAAAAGTATAAAGTGTGCACCTAGTCGAACAAATTCAGAAGAAATCCGTTACATGTAATCTAGAAATATCCCATACAGGTCACCAAAAATAAAAAAAGAACAACTCTCTCACATAATGGGTCCTCTTCATCCAGCGTGTTGAAAAGAGCAAGCAGCTTAGGTGGCGGAATCCAACTGTCAAAGAGTTAACGCAGGAATGTGATTCAGTGCTTAGGACAGGCAGTACTTCCAATAGGAAACAGCAAGGCTCCAAGGGGCAGTAAATGCATTGCGTAGTTTACAATGTCACATAATCAATCCTTTTATTCACGCTACACTCCAGCACCACCGCGGTGTCAAAAGTGCCTTTCACAATCCCTCCGTTTGTAGGTATCAGGAATAAAACCTCTGGGCAAGCCAGAGAGACATAAAAGATAATCGGCGTACACTTACTGGTGGAGCTCTTCAGGCTGCACTTCTAGCCGGGTATATCCAGGCAAATATCACTGAAATGGCGAGTGTTTGGAGGTCATTGCAAGGTCATATAAAAAGTAGACAAAGTCAAGCCGATCTAGAGTGGGGGGTCTCCAAACTTTTCAGTAGGAGGGCCACATTACATATTTGACACGTATTCAAGAGCCAAAAACATCAGTTTATGTAAAATATTAGATCAGATGAGGACACATATGTAAGGGGGGAATTGCAGCAAAGTTTCCCCCACATCTGTGACCCAAAGTCTCCCCCCATCTGTGTCCCCATCAGAGTTTCCCCCACATCTGTGCCCAGAGTCTCCCCCACATCTGTGTCCCCATAAACGTTTCCCCCACATCTGTGTCCCCATCAGAGTCTCCCCCACATCTATGACCCAAAGTCTCCCCCTCATCCGTGTCCCCGTCAGACGCTCCCCCCTCATCCGTGTCCCCGTCAGACGCTCCCCCCTCATCCGTGTCCCCGTCAGACGCTCCCCCCTCATCCGTGTCCCCGTCAGACGCTCCCCCCTCATCCGTGTCCCCGTCAGACGCTCCCCCCTCATCCGTGTCCCCGGGAGCGTCCCCGTCAGACGCTCCCCCCTCATCCGTGTCCCCGTCAGACGCTCCCCCCTCATCCGTGTCCCCGTCAGACGCTCCCCCCTCATCCGTGTCCCCGTCAGACGCCCCCCCCTCATCCGTGTCCCCGTCAGACGCCCCCCCCTCATCCGTGTCCCCGTCAGACGCTCCCCCCTCATCCGTGTCCCCGTCAGACGCTCACCCCTCATCCGTGTCCCCGTCAGACGCTCACCCCTCATCCGTGTCCCCGTCAGACTCTCCCCCTCATCCGTGTCCCCATCAGACGCTCCCCCTCAGAGTCTTCCCCTCATCTGTGTCCCCATCAGAGTCTCCCCCACATCTGTGTCCCCATTATAATCTCAATCCCCCCCCCCCACCATCAGTCTCCCAAACATCAGTCTCCCAAACATCAGTCTCCCAAACATCAGTCTCCCAAACATCAGTCTCCCAAACATCAGTCTCCCAAACATCAGTCTCCCAAACATCAGTCTCCCAAACATCAGTCTCCCAAACATCAGTCTCCCAAACATCAGTCTCCCTGCACTTATGTCCAGAACACATTTTTATCTTGCTTGTGTGTCCGCTGTACCTGCTAGCTCCCATTCTGCTGTTACATAAGCACCTTGTAAGCAAACAGGACACAGATTCAAACAATGGGCAGCAGCTGGGAGGTGCCACACTGAAAACGTCATTGATTACTAGGTTGCCAGCGGTCCTAGCAACTAACTCCATGTTGCAGCACAGGGGGCGGGCTTTGTCGGCAGATTGCAGGGACTTGTCCTGCATACGGCTGGTGGGTTAGCGGCAGTGCAGTGGCAAGTGGAGACCGGCAGTGCAGCAAGTCGCTGGTCTATAGAAATTCCTACCTCTAATTAAAATGTGACTTACCTTCTTTTTTTCTGTTCTGTGACTTGATATAAGGAGCACCAAGCGCTCATTCAGGCGGGCGGCTTGACTGCAGCCTTCAGATGAGGCTAAACTCAGCACCAGGATGAGGCAGCACTAAGTGCTATGGCCGCATACAAACTGAATGATTAGCTGCGTCCAGATTGTGTGTGGCCACAACCGCCAGCCAAGTGTGTAGTGTTAGTTAGCTCCTGATAGATTAGCGGCAGAAAGATTACAGAGTTTTTAATGTTTTCTCTAAGAAATCAGCAATAAAGCAGCACTGTAGGCTCTCAAGCCATTTTTTACCAGCTTTTAATAGAGTCAATAAGGGTTACAAGCTCTGCCAGGTTTGGACGGCTATGCCACACTAGTTCAAATGACAGCTGTCAATGGTGTGATTTTTTTTTTATTACTATAATAGCTTTAGAACATTGCATGCTAATAGAAGGAGATAGATGGCCTCAAGGCTCATAGTAACAGTTTCCTCCCATATGACTAATGATAACTTATTACAGTTTACATTACTAGCAACTTTCTATAAGCGTGAATTATTTATCATCAAGATGGGATCTGCAGCTGTTTTAAAAGAGCGAGCTTTCGGACTTTCATGCTAATCCTGTTTAATAAGTCAGCAACCCAGAAATAAGTGGATACGACCTAACTAGCTGCATCTCTGTTACGATAATGTCAACCATTAAAAATAAGCCATTACGTGCGTTCCCACTCGCGATTTTGCGTAAGTGATTTTCACACAATTCTACATGTCACGCGCAGGACATCTCATACACTTTAATGGTCTGCCCTATGCGCGTTTGTCGCCCAAAAGAAGCTCCTACTCCATGCCATTTTCAAAATTATGTTTTTCTGCAATTGCAGCGTGATTCTGTCGCACAACAATCGAGGCAAGATTGAACCGCGTTTGGGGTGCCATTTAGAATGAATGGTACCCAAAACGTGCGTTTTGCACCGATTGCCACACTATTTGGAATTACGGGCAGAATCGTGGCAATTACGCCTGCGATTCCAAATCGTCAAGTGTAAATGGGGCTAGACAGATCCACTGCCGATTTGGATCTGAACAATACAGGTGCGATGTACGCAACATGTTTATTCGTTCAGATTTTTCCTCCATGGAATACACGGAACCATATAATCCTTTGGAGTGGGTGGCTGTAAGCAGACTTGTGTCTGCCTCTATTCACCCGCCTCTATTACAGTCAGTATGCAAACTTTTTCTATACAGTTTTATAGACGTGAATGGAACCCGAGGTGGGCAGATATCAGCTGGAATTGTACCAGCTGATTGGAGAAAAGCCAATGTGGTACCAATATTCAAAAAAGGGACAGAGACAAATCCCTGGGAACTACAGGCCAGTCAGCCTAAAATCAATCATTGGTAAAATATTAGAGGGGATGAGAAGAGACTATATCTAAGAATTTACTGAGGAAAAATATCATAAGTAGTCATCAGCATGGGTTTGCAAAAGGTGGTTCTTTCAGGGCAAATCTGTAAACATTTTATGAGGAAGTGAGTCACCAGCTAGCCTGTGGATTTAATCGACCTGGATTTTGCAAAGGCATTTGATACAGTCCCACATAAGTGCTTAATCTATAAGCCGAGGTCCGCCGGCGTGAACCATAAGGTTTGTTCTTGGGTTAAAAACTGGTTACAGGGGCGTGTCCAAAGGGTGGTGATAAATAACAACATGTACTTGGGCTGGTCTGGAGTGGTAAGTGGGGGGCCCCAGGGTTCTGTCTTGGGACCAATTCTATTCAATGTATTCATAAATGATATAGAGGAAGGGATAAATAGCTCAATCTCAGTTTTTGCGGACGAGTAGGGGTTTTTCACTTTTAGGCCAATAAGGATGTGGAACTCTCTTCAACAATTTGTGGTGACTGTGGGCAATATTGATAGTTTTAAGAGACTAATGCCGCGTACACACGATCATTTTTCAGGTTCTGAAAAACGACAATTTTTTTTTTCGAACATGCTGCATTTTTTAACGTAGTTTTAAACCATGTCGTTTTTCGGGTTGTAAAAAATGATCGTGTGTGGGCTAAAACGACGAAAAAACCCCGCACATGCTCAGAAGCAAGTTATGAGACAGGAGCGCTCGTTCTGGTAAAACTACCGTTCATAATGGAGTAAGCACATTCATCACGCTGTAACAGACAAAAAAGCGCAAATCGTCTTTTACTAACAAGGAATCAGCTAAAGCAGCCCAAAGACGAATGGAACTTCCCCTTTATAGTGCCGTCGTACGTGTTGTACGTCACCGCGCTTTGCTAGAGCATTTTTTTAAAACGATGGTGTGTAGGCAACGTCGTTTTAATGATGAAGTTGGGAAAACGTTGTTTTTTTAGACATGCTGAAAAACAACGTTTTCTTTCATGCTGAAAAATGATCGTGTGTACGCGGCATTAGATGTGCATCTTATGGAGCACAACATGCAGTGATATGGGAAAGAATAAAAAGACCCCGACACAGGTTGACCTGGATGGACTATTGTCTTTATTCGACATTACCTACTATGATATAGGTGGGAAAAAAAGCACACCTACATCCACCTACCCATAAGGATCTGTTGTTATCTATTCAAATTCATGTAATCATGGGTCAAAAAGCAGTAATAGTATTTTAAAAACAGAATCCCCCTTTACTGCGATCTCATGCCATATCAAGCTATGCTCCACATTCTCACCTCTCAGCCTATAAGTCAATGAGGTTTCCCACCACATTGATAGATCAATGGGGTGGAGGTGAAGTAGAGATTCTGATTGTATTGGGGTCTTGATTTCATTCCAAGTAATCTTTTCTTATACCTGTCATAATATGTTCATGCAATGGAAATCGCACTGTATATGGCCAAGTTAAAGCGCACACATATAGATTATGGTGAATAAGAGATGCTTTACAAATGACCTCTATTTCTAATTGTATTACATCCACTTCCCTGTTAACAGCAGGGTGTCTAATTATGAATGTGTGGTCCAATACAAAGCAGAATTAGACCAATGCCGTGTACACACGGTCAGAATTTCCGATAGAAAAGGTCAGATGGGAGCATTTCATCAGATATTCCGACCGTGTGTATGCCCCATCTGACTTTTTCTGTCGCAATTTCCGACAGACTTAGATAGAGAGCAGGTTCACAATTTTTCTGTCGGAAATTCTGATTTTTGCACGGTCAAAAGTCTGACCGTGTGTATGTGGCACTAGTGCATTAGTAATCAGCACTGAGTAAGAGAGCAAGCCCAACATTCCTCTACAATACAAATCTATGTGAGGACACGTGTGATGAGCAATGTGTCTGGTACTTTGCTATGCCTGCATAGCGCATGAAGCAGCATTTTCACTATGCAGGATTAGAAAAAACAAGGAAAAGAAAATCCAAATGTTTGGTTTGTTCCCAGAAAAGTGCCAATGGGGACACTAGCTCTGGTGACCTGGGGGTCCCCAAGGGATTCTCTTAAGCCTAAATTTCCTCTTACTTCCTGTTTGGCTACACAACAGAAAATTAGGGTAAATCTCCGCAATTGGACACAGATGGTGAAAAAGACATCCGACAGAGGTTATAACCCTCCTTTGCTCTATTCAAAATGAAAGAAAGAAAGAAAAAAAAAAAAAGAAGTTTTGCCTATAGTTCTACTTTGCGTTAAGGTTTCCTCCTCTCCCCACAGAAAAGGCATTGTGGTAGTGTAATTTTTCCAGCTCCAATGCAAACGCTTGTTGGAGTTTGAATTTCCCTGCTGCTTCCATTATAAAGTAATACAGAAGATCTAAGTCACAAACTGCTACAGTAATAACAAGGAGGTCGGACCAATCCTTCGCTCTAACTTGTTAACAAAAGGTCTGATGAAAGCTCCCCGGGTTTCTGCATAACTCTTTTACAGATGGGACGGCCAGGGGCTCTTACACGTCCAAACCTCCACTGAGAACTACAGAAAAAAAACAAATGAAAGGTTGTGTTGCAGGACCATATGTTTGCATGCCTTGAATAATGAACAAGCCGCACTATTTATTCATATATTAACTATAATCATTTACCTAATGTGTTTTTACATGGTCTTAATTTTTGAAAATTGTTAACATGCGCGGTTTGCTGTATGGAGGCCTGAAATAAATTGTGGCCTACCACCAATTGAATATCTGGCTTTAAGCCCCCGTTCACATTGGAGCGACTTGTCATGCAATTTGACAGGTCAAATCACATGACAAGTCGCATCCTATTGCCAGCAATCGTGCAACACCAACTTTGTAATGCTGCATCAATTAAAAAAAAGTATTACATGCACTACTTTTGGCGATTTTGGGTATGACTTGCATAGACATCTGTACATGAAGCCGCACAGACGTCTTCCAAGTCGCACAGACATTTGGCTTTGAAATCAGACGAATTCAGATGAAGTTGCATGATTTTTCGAAGTGGCATTCAATGTGAACAAGAGTTCACTGAAATTGTGTTCTTCCTGTGACAGTGGGACACTTATGCACACGAGATGTCTTCAACCAGGCGTCCATGAATACGTAAGGCAGGCCAGATAACCGACATGCCTAAACAAATACCAGCATATCTTTTTTTTTTATAGACATTGATGCTACAGATTTCAATGCTGCTTAGAATGGCACCAACATATGGCAATGTAGTACCGGTTGCCATCATTGTAGGTGGTATTTATTATACTGTGAGCCTGGCTGCATGAGAATGTTGAGCCAAGAGAGGGTCATTACAGGTTAAGCTCAATGGAAGAGGATTGAGTATTGAACAGAAGCGGAGTGGAAATCCGTGGAAGAGGACAATGCAGTAGACCTCATTCACACAGGCATACCTATCCATACACCCAGTCGAATAGCCTTCTTCATCCACACTGGAAGAGCAGGCAGTCCTATTCATGTCTTTTGGGACACAGTGGCTTGATCTCAATTCAACGGGCGTTCAGGTGCGTGTCAGTATGCATTGAGCCTGCACCCTCACTGCTGTTAAATTGTGACCAGCGGTCATGCCCATGCAGACGCTGCATCCAAACAGACATGAAAGGGACCCTCTGCATGTGGATTCTGTGAGGATGAAGATAGCCCTTCACACTTATACTGTATATGGATGGGTATGTCCTTGTAAATGAGGCCTTAATAGCTACAAGCAGGCGCTGGGCAGGAACATTCTGGGCTGTGAGCTTTCACAGATCAGCAATTCATTAGTGACAAGGATATTAAAATGGGTTACTAAACCCACAACAGTAAAATCAGTCTGTATACGCAGTAAAGCATGCTTGTCATACTCACTGTTGCACCTAATCATGTGCAAAAAGGTTGTTTGATCCTGTCTTCTCTGATGCTCCCCTTCTTCCACTGTTCCCAATCCATATCCTGATAAAACAGAGCCTTTGGAGTCACTTTGCACATGCTGTTTATTGCTTATTGTTATTTATTTTCTTGGGAGGGTGCATGTGATCAGCACAGGACCAAATCAGCACTGTTCAGACAGAGGGCCAATGGGTCCTGCATCATCATAGGACAGTCAGAGGAGAATAAAAACCCCTCCTACAAGCTTTAACCAGACACTAATAGAAGTCACAAGACTGCTATATACTGCTGATGAGAAAAGATATTTAGCAGTTTATAGTTATTAAAATAATTGCATTTCCATGTTCTGTGTAATGTGGGAGATCAGATATAGCGAATGCAGAGTCTTGAGTTTAGTAACACTGCTAGGAATAAGAAGATGTACGCCAAGTCAATGTAAGAAAACAAATCAAACTTTAGAACAATACATCAGAACCATAAGTGGTGCTTCAAATGCTTTCATCAGTCAAAATTTCACTTTGTTCCCAATATCAATGTTCCACATCTTATACCTTGTTCATACAGGCAGTAAAAAACAGGTGGTTAAAGCGGAGGTTCGCCGGTAAAATTGTGTTTTTACCCTTAGATGTATGCTCATTTAGTCTAGGGGAATCGGGTTGTTGTTTAAAAATCCGAGCATTACTTACCATTGTAGAGGGCGATCTTCTCCGCCACTTCCGGGTATGGGCTGCGGGACTGGGCGTTCCTTCTTGATTGACAGTCTTCCGACAGGCTTCCGAAAGGCTTCCGACGGTCGCATCCATCGCGTCACGATTTTCCGAAAGTAGCCGAACGTCGGTGCGCAGGCGCAGTATAGAGCCCACTCCCGAAGACCCATACCCGGAAGTGGCGGAGAAGATCGCCCTCTACAACGGTAAGTAATGCTCGGATTTTTAAACAACAACCCGATTCCCCTAGACTAAATGAGCATACATCTAAGGATAAAAGAGCAAAAACGGCCTTTATGGGTGAACTCCCGCTTTAAGGCACATTTTTATCCCCTACGGACTACCTACCTCCAAAAAGGAGTTAACTTGCCAAACTCGCCTGCTGAAGTCAATGTTTGGCTTGCGGTTGCAATGTGGTAGTTCAAGGTGCGACAACAGTACTGAAGCCTACCAATATAGAGGAAGGGTGTAATCAAAGTTGATTATGAAAAAAAAAAAAAAAAAAAAAGAAGAAGAATATACACACCAAAAGGAATTAGCGCTATAAAAAATATTTATTACACATAAGTAGTACAAAAAGAGTCACACACACCCAGAGACCCCCCATACCCCACCCTGCCTATAAACCTTCCCTAAACAGGTCCCTCCTAAAACTGATCCCAGGATACTACCAAAAAGGGGATAGCAGTCCTCCAATGGGAGCTGGGACATATCCCATCCCTAACACAACAGCCCCTAGTCCTGGTAAGTTCATCACCCTACCTTAAAACCTCAGTGGGTGAAGAGGGTGCAAAAACAAACCACGGCGAGAGTTGAGAACCACTGGCATAGAGGAAAGTTCATTAGGTTGAATGAGGATTTGAGCAACCAGTGATTAATGGTGAAAGGATTCTGTAAAAAAAACTCTGGTTCTAGTTCTTTGGGCAGGTATAACAGGTATAACAGTCAATGTTATTGAACAGAGCTGGGGGGGGGGGGGGAATAGGGTATTCACCCAAGTAGGTTGGACCAGCTGCTTAGTATGGAGAGAGGAGCATGCAAGACATACTCATGACACTGTTCATAGAGTCCGGGGTAAGTAGCAATTCATAGGTCTCCCAAATGATTGCTCAGGTCAAGCCTGCTGGAGCAGGGGGGTCCCATACCACGTGGGTAGCCTACCCCTGCAAATTTAAGGAGCCGATATGACCAGTGACATACACAATAAGGTCTCGTGTACTCATTACCCTGGATTGTCATGTCTCTTCTGGCCTCCTCCTGTGCCAATGTCAGTGTGCATGCTGTTGCTCCTAGCAAGCGAGTCACTCGCTGCAGGCAGGGCCTCTAGGCTGACCAGCACAAAAAAACTGCGGCGACTGGTTTATGTCACCCTCGGCCAACCTCAGCTGTAGCTCGGGCAAATCAGACGTTTAGTGTTGGTCCTGGTGGAACATGCTGTGACTCGGGGAGTCAGGCGCTCTTCCCTACATCGACATGTATCCCACCCACTATTCAACTTTTTTTCTTCTACATTTTTTTAGGCAGTTTTAGGCACTAGCAGATCCAAACCTGCAGACATAGGTGAGTGCAGCCTATTGGATTAGGGTGTGCACCCAAAGCTCAAAACACAGGGTACAAATCACTCACAGTGTTCGCTCAAAAAGGGAATGTGCCAGTAAATCACATATTTACCGGCCCCTTCCCCACTCATCCTAAAACATCGCCCTCTGTGTGCACGCAGCAGCAGCAGCCGGTGGGAGAGGAGGAAAGCTGAAAGCACTGTTGGGGGGGGGGTGCCTACCCCCTGTGCACACGCCTATGCCTGCATATATTAATGCAAACAAAGTCCTTGTGTGCAATTTAAATATCACAAAACCTGGCTTTAGCTTAATTTAAATTAACCAAGCCCTGGCACTTAATTTTTGTTCTAAAAGAATGCAGTATAAAATGTAGAATAACCGCTTAAAGCGGGAGTTCACCCGAAATTTTTTTTTTAACATTACATTGAGGCTCATTTTGTCAAGGGGAATCGGGTGGGGTTTTTTTTAATCTAAGCAGTACTTACCGTTTTAGAGATAGATCTTCTCCGCCGCTTCCGGGTATGGTCTTCGGGACTGGGCGTTCCTATTTGATTGACAGGCTTCCGACGGTCGCATACATCGCGTCACGAGTAGCCGAAAGAAGCCAAACGTTGGTGCGGCTATATACGGCGCCTGCGCACCGACGTTCGGCTACTTTCGGAAAATCGTGACGCGATGTATGCGACCGTCGGAAGCCCGTCAATCAAATAGGAACGCCCAGTCCCGCAGCCCATACCCGGAAGCAGCGGAGAAGATCACTCTCTAAAACAGTAAGTACTGCTTCGATTTTAAAAAAACTACCCGATTCCCCTTGACAAAATGAGCATCAATCTAATGTTAAAAATTAAGTTTTCGGGTGAACCTCCACTTTAAATAATACAGAAAAACCTTGGTTTGAGAGTAACTTAGTTTGAGAGCGTTTTTCAAGACAAGCAAAATGTTTTAATAAATTTTGCCTTGATATACAAGCGATGTCTTGATATAAGAGTAGCGTCATGTCAACACTGTATATAAAAAAAAGAAAAGAGGAGCCTCTTAGTGTAGCAATATGGTTACATTTAATGAAGGTACAACATTTAGCAACTTATTGCTACACTTAGAGGTGACTCTCTTCTCTTTTATAACCTGTAAAAAAAATGCTTTGATATACAAGCGCTTTGGATTACAAGCATGTTTCTGGAACAAATTATGCTTGCAAACCAAGGTTTTACTGCATCTCATATCTCCTGACCTTAGAAGTCCTTTCATTCATCAATGGCTCACCCTGAAGTTCAGGTACAGATAAGCACATAAAAACTGTCCATGCTGTACTAGAGCAGCAGCGCATGCCGTACATCAGCTTCTGACACGCAAACCGTGTTAACGCGGCAATAATCCTCCACAAAGATCTCTGGGGTATTAGACAGCATACATAAACCTCCTGTCAGGCAAGACCCAACGCTACTGGCAAACACAGGCCGCTCTAATAACTTCACAAAAGGTAAAAATCTCAGCCATAGGGTTTGACGATGTGTTAAGAGTGAATTATAACCCATCTTCAATCCAAAACCCAGATCCCTGCGGCCTGGCCATAAACATCTTGAAAAGAAAACCACCTGTGTGCGTTCGCCTCGACTCGGCTGGAAACAGGTGGAACGGATTGTAAATGATTTCACCCCAGCGGGCCTATCAGTGTTTGTATGAATCATGCCTTAATAGTTCTCTGTATTATAGAATTTCCTCTTCGCATTAACAAGAGGATATTCCAGTGCGTTATCCCTTAAGTGCAGATGGCAGCTTAGCAGTCGCAGAACGCTGAATGGCCGCTGCGCACAGATTAACCCCTTCATTGCTGTTTCATGGAAGGGGAGGGAGATCAATCAATATTTGTGGCCCAGAAATTACCACGATAAAAGGACACTATAGTATGTGGTTCTTTTTATTTCAACAATATTCAATAAAGAAAAAAAAAAGAAAAAAATTATAAAATATCTAGAGAAAAAAAAAAAAAGGGGGGTCACCCAAAGGCTCTGTTCACACCATGTAGGTGCAACAGAGTGCAAACATTTCCCATGTGTCACGTGTATGGCAGCCTATGCATTTCAATGGGCTTCCCTACACGCAAAAGAAGTCCCTGAGTGTCCAGGGTGTGGTACATCTGATAAAGGGCAGCGCGCTTCTGTGCGTTTAAGGAAAGTGCACACATTTTAACATAGCTTTACCAGCTTAACCACTTGAGCGCTGGAAGATTTCCCCCCCCCCCCCCCTTTATGACCGGGCCATTTTTTGCTATACAGCACTGCGTTACTTTAACTGATAATTGCGCAGTCGACACTGTACCCAAAAAAAATGTATGTCTCTCCTCCCCCCCCCCCCCCAACAAATAGAGTTTTGTTTTGGTGGTATGTGATCACCTCTGCAGTTTTTTGTTTTTTGTGCTAAACAAAAAAGACTGACAATTTTGCTATAGAACATATCTAAAAAAAAGTTGTAGCATCTACAAACTATGATATGACAAATATTTACTGTCCCTGTACTAATGACACTGGCTGGGAAGGGGTTAAAAGCAAGGGCGAGCAAAGGGTTAAATGTGTGCCTAACCAGTGTTTGTGTGTACTGTGTGATGTGCTTTTACTTGGGGGAAGAGATGGAATTTATTCCCCGCTTTGTAAGGGCACAAACGCAATCCCTTCCCCCTGTCTAAACGGCGATCTGCCTGGTTTATATAGGCAGATCACAGTTCTGTGCATCAACCTGATGATCACCAGGAGCAAACCGCCGCCGGTGCATATTCACACCCTCTACCCGAAAGCGTAATATACAGGCATACCCCGCTTTAAGTACACTCACTTTACATACACTCGCGAGTAAGGACATAGCCGTGAGTGTATGTAAAGTGCCTTACAAGCACTGTACAGACATTTTGCAGCCGCAGTAGAAGGAGCTGAAGCTCAGGGAGCATAGCCGGCCCTGTTCCAGTGTGCCCCTGAAACCCCCACTACAGCCCCTGAGACCTTTACTATAGCTCCTAACACCCCCCACTACACTACCTGACCCCCCACTACACCCTATAAGTGAAAAAAGGTATTGTTTCACTTTAAGTACATTTTCGTTTTACATACATGCTCTGGTCCCATTGTGTACTTAAAAGTGGGGTATGCCTGTATATATATATATATATATATATATATATACACACACACACACACACACACACACACATATACATATATATATATATATATATATATACACACATACACATATATATTATATATATGTACACACACACACATACACGATCTGGCGCACAGCTGCCGCCCTGTAGCAGTCAAACTGCTATAAGGCGGTCAGCAAATACTAGACCTGCGATTGCTGAGTCATAGACCTGATAATTCATCATATTATATATATATATATATATATATATATATATATATATATATATATATATATATATATATATATATATATATATATATATATATATATATATATATATATATATATATATATATATATATATATATATATATATATTTATTAATTATCAGGTCTATGACTCAGCAATCGCAGTATGGACCTTCTTTTGCCTTAAGAACTGCCTTAATTCTTCATGGCATAGATTCAACAAGGTGTTGGAAACATTCCTCAGAGATTTTGGTCCATAGTGACATGATAACATCACGCAGTTGCTGCAGATTTGTCGGCTGCACATCCATAATTCCAATCTTCCCATTCCACCACATCCCAAGGTGCTCTATTGGAGGAGATCTGGTGACTGTGGAGGCCATTGGAGTACAGTGACCTCATTGTCATGTTCATGACATGGTGCATTATCCTGCTGGAAGGAGCCATCAGAAGATGGGTACACTGTAGTCATAAAGGGATGGACATGGTCAGCAATAATACTCAGGTAGGCTGTGGTGTTTAAATAATGCCCAATTGGTACTAAT
Source organism: Rana temporaria (assembly GCF_905171775.1). Classification (NCBI taxonomy): domain Eukaryota; kingdom Metazoa; phylum Chordata; class Amphibia; order Anura; family Ranidae; genus Rana; species Rana temporaria. Next base: position 58,000,395 of record NC_053492.1, read on the forward strand.
GGGCTCAAAGTGTGCCAAGAAAATATCCCCCAAACCACTACACCACCACCAGCCTGAACGATTGATACAAGGCAGGATGGATCCATGATTTCATGTTTACACAAAAGTCTGGCCTTACCATCTGAATATCACAGCTGATCAGACCAGGCAACATTTTTCCAATCTTTTATTGTTCAATTTTGGTGAGCCTGTGTGAATTTTAGCCTCGGTTTCCTGTACTTAGCTGACAGCAGTGGCACCCGGTGTGGTCTTTTGCTGCTGCCCATCTGCTTCAAGGTTCAATGTGTTGTGCGTTCAGAGATGGTATTCTATACACCTTGGTTGTAACAAGTGGTTATTTGTGTTACTGTTGCCTTTCTATCATTTCAAACCAGTCTGCCCATTCTCCTCTGTTTTTAAGGCATTTTCCTCCACACAACTGTCACTCACTGGGTATTTTCTAGAGATGGTTGTTTGTGCAAATCCCACTAGATCAGCAGTTCGTGAAATACTCAGACCAGCCTGTCTGGTACCAACAAGCATGTCATGTTCAAAGTCACTTAAGGTTGATGTAAACCCTCACATGTACCAAGTGAAGTGAACAGCCTCAGATGATACACAGGGGTGAAACAAATCTCCCTACAGAAGTTTGACATGTATATCTGCTGCCTTCAGCTTTATATATTATTTAGAAAGTCCAGATTGTGTTAGATTTTCTCTTTCTGGTTAGAACTGCAGTAAAGCCTGGGCATACAGCCAAGACAGCTGAATGGAGGAACTACACACACCCCCTCTCCTCATAGGTAGAGACTTTCTGCTCTGTTTGTTGAATATATTTTTTTTTTTTAACAAAAGAGTTTTTTATTGATGTAAAATAAAACAGAGCAAATACAGTTGCCAGACATTCGCCATACATAATTCAACATGGTATGCAGCAGTAAAGAATGAAGAAACAATGAGTTACCACACAAGGTGACTGATCATGCGTATGAGAAAGACTTTTCCCTACACAGTAGGGTCAACAGATAAACACATACCAAGTACAGTTTAGAGGCTGCAGGCTGCATAGCCCCCGTCTCCCACCAACCCCCCCCCCCTCACAGAAATAATCCTCCCCCTCGGGGGCCATACCAATTACGGAAGCGAGTTCCCCCTCAGAGCAAAGGGGAAGGCCTCTGCCAGCCTACCGCACAGTGTATTAGCAGACGAGTGGAAAGGAGGGGAGGCGGGGGGGGGGGGGGAATAGGCCTCACTGCACCAAAACCCTCAGCCATTTGTGGCCCGTACAACCAGTGTTTGTTGAATATTTCAGGGTTCTGCTAATGTATTTATAGCATCCTCCCCAACACAAAACTCAAAAAAGCTTTTATCATACGTGACGGAGAACTTGTCAGGAGTTATTAGGCTGATAACAGAAGAACGGAGCAGGAGACTGCTACGGGACATAGTGCTTTGAAGAGAGATAAGAAAACACTTCAGATATATGTGCCCAGCTCAAATTTTATGAATCGGGTTTACATCCGCTTTAAATACCCTTTCTTCCCCATTCTGATGCTCAGTTTGAACTTCAGAAAATCGTCGTCTTTACCACATCTGGATGCCTAAATGTATTGAGTTGCTGCTATGTGATTGGCTGATTAGCAATTTGTGTTACCAAGCAATTGAAAAGGTGTATCTAATAAAGTGGCCGATGAGTATATGTCAATCTATCATGTACCAGCAAAGTCAGTGTCCCCAGTGTAAAGGTTCTGAAGTGTGGCAGTCCTTGATGCTTTATTATAATTTTTGAACTGTGCAGGTTGGTTGAGCTGCAAAAGCACCCAAGGTTATCCATCTGCCAGTTCACCTTGTTTCAACTGGTCAAATATATTTCAGATTAACAAAATCATATTTATTGTCAAGAAGTAAAATAATATCTTTCCAAAATACACAATTGTATTTAAATTATTTCTAGCCTACTTCTATTACTCCAAATCAGCGTTCTCCAATCTGTGGCCCTTTGCTTGCTTTTATCCAGCCCTTGGTGTATTATTGTCCCCATCATAAGCAACTGGGACATAGTTCATGCCACTGACACCTACAAAGGGGCACTATTTTCTTTCCACTGACACCAGTGATAGGACACTATTCTTCCTACTGACACCAATGATGGGGCATTATTCCTCCCACTGACACCACTGACGGAGCACTATTCCTCCCACTGACACCAATGATGGGGCATTATTCCTCTCACTGACACCACTGATGGAGTACTATTCCTCCCACTGACACCAATGATGGGGCACTATTCCTCCCACTGACACCAATGATGGGGCATTATTCCTCTCACTGACACCACTGATGGAGTACTATTCCTCCCACTGACACCAATGATGGGGCACTATTCCTCCCACTGACACCAATGATGGGGCATTATTCCTCCCACTGACACAGCACTATTCCTCCCACCGACACCACTGATGGAGCACTATTCCTCCCACTGACACCAATGATGGGGCGTGGTCTACAGGACATTTTCTTTTCCCACTGGCCACAGTCCGGCCCCCCTAAAGTTTGAAATAAACTAGCCCCTCATGAAGTTTATAAATGTATTTTGTGAAAATTCCCACACGTCTACAGTATTTCCTTGAATTATGAGAACACACATTTATGTATGTCCTGTGAGTAAGCACTGCTGCTTCACAGAGCCACATTATAAAATACTTTTTTTTTTTTTTTTAAAGTTGTATGTACATACATGTTTCACAGCTGCATAAAGGGGCTTAGAGGGCTTGGGGGGAGGAGAAACAGCAGACCACTGATCTTTCTAGTGAATAGCCGGGGGGGGGGTGTCAGCCAAGTCTTGGACATTGGAGGACAGGCAGGCTGTTCTAGCTCAGCGAGAAAACTGACTATGTCGGTATGGATGCCTGGTGTGGTCAGTTTGAAACAGGAAAGCAGTGGGACTGTCAGGATTTCCAGGTAATTCACAAAAAGGAAGCAATATTTCACTAGCACATGGTACAGCAGACACAAATAAGAAATATGAAATGTTTGGGTAACAAAAAACATTTTAATCCATGACCAAGGATTCCCAAAGCACTATGGAGAGAGAACACACAAAATAAGGCACACTTTGCCAAATAGAAACCTCCTACTGAGGCATCTAACTAAATGATGAGTCAGTGCTGTGGTTACTCATTCTAGTTTTATAAACGGCTTCTTTCAGCACAGATGAATGTGTAAAGGAGACTGCAGCTCTAGCCGTTTGCTGAATAGAAAACTGTAAATTAAATTTTTTTTGTCTCAACCATATTAAATATAACAAGAAAATATATACAAAACCGCAAAACATTCCCTTAAAAGCAGGCATTTAGAGGAATGGTAAATGCTGATTCATGAATGCGGTTATAAGGATGCTAAGCTACAAAACAGCTTTCTGTTCAAATGGTCCCCAAAAAATTGACACAGAAAGTTTTCATATATCCAAATCACTCTGAGTCATGAAAGAACTCAACAATGACCTATGTGTTCTTGGCAAAAAAAATGCTCTATAAAATGGAATAACTTAACACATTGTCCCGTCCACAGACATCATATACTCTGTGAGGGGTCCTTGGAGTTTGTCTTTGCACTGAGGTTGTGGATCTTTTTTTTTTTATTATGATGCTACAGACACGCTGACCGGAGCGTAAAATAGACGTTACTCACAACCACAAACACACCGCACTGAAAACCCTGTAAAAACTGGCCCATGACAAAAGATGGAGATTAAACACATAAAACACACAAGGGCAGTGAGCAACAGATTCATTTTCCATTCAGTGAAGTGGACCAGACTGTGGTCTACACAGACCAGAGCTGGTCACCTTCCAAAGTGTGGCCCTCAAAGACTCTACTAGATACATGTATTTTTACAAAATGTGATTCTGTCTTCGATAACACGCAGAATAATAGATAAACTTTAACCAAAAAAGTAGCCCAAGTAGACTAAACTGTGATGTTACTGATATGCAAATTTTGACTTTTTATCAAAAGTCAACAAGTAAGCCCACTTTTCCATGTTTAAACATTCTCTTTGGTCATAAACATAGGCAGAAAGTAGGAACACGTGACTGCCACAGGAAGGGCAGAGTTGTCAAAGCTTGGTTTCACCTTCTCTATGATGGGCCAGAAGACATTGGTAACCGTTGTGAGATAATTGGCACTTGGGGTTTAGAAAGATATAAAATGATCACACTCCCTATGGGGTGTCAGCAAATTAAAACAGCGCTAACAAATATCTGTGCATATTTGACTAAAAGTGAAAAAAATTATTACAACCCATATGTAATGAGATATAGTGATAATAAACAATATATACCCAGTTAAGAAATAAAACACTAAACTGTGACTGTAATAATACAAAACCACCCGTGATTAACTGAAACGTGAAGTGAACGCACTAAAAGTGCAAAATAACAGTCTTTAAAGTAATTCAAAACGTGACAAATAAAGTTCATGTGTTTAAGGATCCTGCGATCTTCAATACTTTCAGAAACTTTCACCACACCCGACAGTGCTCTCTGTGACTCCTCCCCCATCAGATGGACACTCACCAGATAGGTATGCCTCACACTCTTGTGTTTTGGCACAAAAAGCCTTATCAGATATAGATGTTCCCGTCAGTGTAGATGTATTCCAAATATGACCTCCAATCAGTTCCACATATATGTCAGAGAGAGACAAAGAAGTGCAGATAGTGTGATACCGTCAAGGGTTTAATAGCACACCAAAATAAAACTTCAAACAGTACACTCACAAACAAAATCTTGTAAAACAGCAAAATGTCACATCAAGAAACTCCTTCAAACGATCAACTGGTGAGAAGCGGTCACGGCGGACCCCCGATCAGCAAGAGAAAATAAAAATAAATCCTCCTACTCACGGTGCCATAGACCACTGTCAAGTGAAGCTGCACATCCACTTAAATAAAAACTGCAAGCACACTACTCTGCATCCAAATACGCAGCATTTACTGGTAGAAATAGACTGTGTGGCAATACCCCGACATGTTTCGTTATAAAAACTTATTCATGGGACTACTTGGGGTTTAAACTCGAGTCTTGCTCTACTCCCTGGTGCCCAACCTGTATCCCTTTGGCTACTTTTTCTGTGGGCCTTGGGGCCCTTGCAGACACTAATCTGTGTTTCCCTAATGCCCTGTTATAGCAGGGATCTCTAGCAGTCTAATATAATGTGTCTTGAGTCTAAAGCCCTGTACACACGGGCCAGAATCCCGCCAGGAAAGAAAACGTAGTTTTTCCTGACGAGATTCTTGGCAAGAATCTCTTTTCGCCCGAGTGTACAGACACTCCATTCATAAGAACCGCGGTTCTTTTGAATGGCAAGAACGCAGTGACGTCATCGCATTCGACAAGCATGCGCTCGTCACATTCAATGCCGTCGCGGCCATCTTGCTGCACCCTACCTATGCCTAGGAAGCTACCGTGCATGTGTCAAAGTCATTTCGAGCATGCGCAGGTTTCCATGTCGAAAGTTAAGTATACACACTCTGTTTTCCTGCCGTGAATCACCACGAGAAAATAGAGAGCAGGTTCTCTATTTTTCTCATCGAGATTTTAGGCAGTTTTCTTGACGAGAAACCTGAAAGCCTCGTACACACGCTCCGTATATTCGGCAAGAAAGCTCTGCCAGCAGTTTTCTTGCTGGTTCTTGCCGAGGAAACCGAGCGCGTGTACGAGGCTTCACTCTCCTAAAGCATGTTTCCAGTCTCCAACAACTCCTATAATCACGTTAAAGGAGTTCTCCAAGCTAAAACTTTTAACCCCCGCTGTGCCCGGGCTGTAAAACTATACAAAATAAACTTTCACTTACCTGCCTACGATCCCCCGTTGTTCCGATATCGCCGTCCCGTTCTCGGGTCCCGGTCTCTTCCACTTCCTGCGGGTCGGTGACTCATAGTGCGCTCAGCCTATCAGCGGCCGCGGCGGGACATTGCTGCGGCCGCTGATAGGCTGAGCGCACTGTGAGTCACCGACCCGCAGGAAGTGGAAGAGACCGGGACTGGAGAACGGGACGGCGATATCGGAACAACGGGGGATCGTAGGCAGGTAAGTGAAAGTTTATTTTGTATAGTTTTACAGCCCGGGCACAGCGGGGGTTAAAAGTTTTAGCTTGGAGAACTCCTTTAAGGCTCCATGCACACTTGGCTTAAAAAAACATCTGTTCTCTCAGGAGTAAAAAAACGCTCATATAGAGCAATTTTTGTACAAAGTTTAGACGAGTCTAGGAGAGTTTAACGTTATTTCTGCCTCCAAGCTTCAATCAGAAATGCAAAATGAGACTTTTTTTTTCCTCTGCCTCTAAGGCGGCGTACAGACGACCGGACAGTCCGCTGAAAACGGTCCGCCGGACCGTTTTCAGCGGACATGTCCGCTCGGAGATTTCTGTATGATGGTTGTACACACCATCATACAGAAATCCGGCCGGACACGATACGCAGTGACGTGGCCGCGCTGTCGCCGCAACGATTACGCGGCGACGTGCGGGCCCTGGAGGGTCAATGCTTCCACGCATGCGTCGAATCACTTCGACGCATGCGAGGGCTTTCGGCCGAGCGGACATGTCCGGTGAGTCTGTACAGACGACCGAACATGTCCGACGGACAGGCTTCCAGCGGACATGTTTCTTAGCATGCTAAGAATCATTTGTCCGCTGGAAAACGGTCGGCTGGACAAATGTCCGCTGGAAACCTGTCCGGTCGGCCGTACACACGACCGAACATGTCTGCTGAAACTGGTCCGCGGACCAGTTTCAGCAGACATGTTCGGTCGTGTGTACAAGGCCTAAACGTTAAATTCAAAATATGCCTCTTAACGTCCTAATGTCCATGGACACATAGGATGACATTGAGCTGCTATAGGCAGAACACGAAACTCCTGTAGAAGCAGTGTTTTTTAAGGCAGTGTGCATGGAGCCTTATGCCGCATACAGACGATCGGACATTCCAACATCAAAACCGTGGATTTTTTTCAGACGGAATGTTCACCCAAACTTGTCTTGCATACACGTGGTCACACAAATGTTGTCGGAAATTCCGAACGTCAAGAACGCGGTCACGTACAACACTACGACGAGCCGAGAAAAATTAAGTTGAATGATTCCAAACATGCGTCAAATCGATTCAGAGCATGCATAGGATTTTTGTGCGTCGGAATTGCATACAGACGATCTGTATTTCTGACAAGAACATTTGTTGTCGGAAAAATTAAGAACCAGCTCTCACATTTGTTTTCGGATTTTCCGACAACAAGCTCACATCGAACATTTGTTGTCGGAAATTCTGACCGTGTGTACGTGGCATTAGAGTCTCTGAGAGCCTCCTGCAACCTGTCCGCAGTCTGTGACTATCACTTGTATCATGCTCATAACCCTCAACCATCTCTTGTATGATTAAAAACCAAAAACTCTGTCCTAATAAAAACAAATACCTACCCGCAATGTGTGAAAATGTGTTATAAATCACAACAATAAAATGAAAAAAAATGGAAAGCTACCAAACACCTACATGCAGATATTAATAATCTAAAACCGTAGATGTAAAGCGCTATCCGCAGTGTTCAAACATAGGTAATTTTCCCTTTAAATCTACAATACACTACGTGCAATTTATGTTTGACAAAGTCCCCAAAAAAGTCATTTTTATATTCAAAATAGTAAAGTGATAAAAAGTCACAAAAGTGCTTGTGAAAACAAAAAGATACCAATTATCTTGTGGCAGGATGCCAGCAAACCAATCCAGCCACCACCCTGTAATATGACCCTTGTATCACAAGGCGGTCAAAGGGCGCTTGTAGTTATACTGCCATTCCATGCTCTTTCCTGTTCCAGACTTGCGCAGATGTCTTTCCCAGGATCTTACAGACAACTTACAGGATCCACATGGATTATTTCCAGGGTGTACATCCAACAACAAAGGACTGTGGGACTGCAGGTATTCAGCCACTCAAGCCGCTACACCTCTTTCCACATGGATCATAAAATTAAAAAGGAAGCACCCTGCAGATAGCGCGATACTGTTTAAAATGTCTTTCCCAGAAGAGCCCCAAGAAAGACATCTGAGCGGGTCAGGAGCAGGAAGGAGCGTGGATAGGCGGTAAAACAACAATCGCTCTTTGACCTCCTGGTGAAATGGGGGTCAGATCACAGGGCAAGGAGTTTGGCGATCTTTTCTGGTGGCGGCTGGATTGGCTTGCTGGCATTCTGGCACAAGAGAATTTTCGGTTTCTCTGTTTTCACAAGCACTTTTGTGGACTTTTTATCACTTATTATTTGGAATATAAAAGGGGCTTTTTTTGGGACATTATGTCAAACATAATTTGCATGTGGTGTAATGTAGATTTAAAAGGGTCATTACCTAGGTTTGGGAACACTGAGGATAGCGCTTTGGTTTTAGATCTCCTGTATCATGTCTGCAGTCTCTGACAATCTCTTGTATCATGCCCAGTCTTTGAATATATACTGTTGTGTTTCCGCTGTCTCGTAAACTGAACATTCACTTAAATTTATGTGTAGCCTTTTAAAGTTGGGGGGTAACATTTGTGCCCCTCATATCAATAAAGTTGACCATCACTGATCTACTGACTTGGCAAGTTATTTGTAAATTGAAAAGCTTTTTGGCAGTGACCTCTGTAAAAATTGAAAGGTTGCTTTAAAAGGATGGTCCTCATCATATCAACGGTAATATAGCCCCATACATTACCTCATGGTTAAAGCGAGTTCACCCAAAAGGGGGAAGTTATGCTTGTTTGCCTCTCTGTCGCCCAACACAAGCCCCCCCCCCCCCCACCTACCATATTAGTTTTTTTGGGGGGGGGAGCCCTCCTTTCCCCCTTCTGCATTCTGGAACATGTCACAGGTCTCAAAGCAGAAGCAGGAACCCACCTGTACCTATTCTTGGTGGTCAATGCCATCTGTTTCAGCATGGCCTTTTTTTTTCAGTATTCGTATTTAAAAAGGATTCCACTTCGTTTCTGGGCACTTTTCTAACTTTACCTACACAGTCTTTGTCAGGACCCTCCTAAGTGCTGCACAATCCCGAACTCCAACCTTTCCCAAGCAACAGTGGGCTCACAGCACATTTGCCATACTGTATAATAGGGTGGTGACTTTGCCTCCTTTATCATCTGCCTACTCACTAGATGTTAAATCAGCATCATCGCATTGCAGATTCATGATGAATGAATGAATGAATAACTTGTATTGCACTACAAAACGCGAACTAAATCGCCTCAAGGCACTTTTGCAGCCAGTGTCCGCCTGTGTCTTCAGAAGAGATGGGTCTTAAGCTTCTTCCTGAAGGCCAGATGGTTTTCTTCCAAGCGGATGTCCATGGGCAGAGCGTTCCATAGCCGGGGTCCTTGGACTGCGAAACTTTGTTCGCCTTTTGATTTGTAGCGGGTCTTGGGAATGTGATCCAATCAGAAGGAATAGGAAATGATGGTGTCAACTGGCTGACAGTGATGTACCCTGCTATAGATGGGTGTATGAATCACTTGACTGGCTTCAAGGGAATAAGTTTTAAAGGGGTTGTAAAGGTACAATTTTTTTTTCCTAAATAGCTTCCTTTACCTTAGTGCAGTCCTCCTTCACTTACCTCATCCTTCTATTTTGCTTTTAAATGTCCTTATTTCTTCTGAGAAATCCTCACTTCCTGTTCTTCTGTCTGTAACTCCACACAGTAATGCCAGGCTTTCTCCCTGGTGTGGAGTGTCGTGCTCGCCCCCTCCCTTGGACTACAGGAGAGTCAGGACTCTCTCTACGTTGCAGATAGAGAAAGGAGCTGTGTGTTAGTGGGCGTTCTTACTCTCCTGTAGTCCAAGGGAGGGGGCGAGCACGACACTCCACACCAGGGAGAAAGCCTTGCATTACTGTGTGGAGATACAGACAGAAGAACAGGAAGTGAGGATTTCTCAGAAGAAATAAGGACATTTAAAGCAAAATGGAAGGATGAAGTAAGTGAAGGAGGACTGCACCAAGGTAAAGGCCTTTTTTTACGAAAAAAAACAATTGTACCTTTACAACCCCTTTAACCACTTCCCGACCGCCTCATGTAGATATACGTCAGCAGAATGGCACGGACAGGCACATCAACGTACCTGTACGTGCCTGCCTAGACGTGGGTCGGGGGTCCCCTCGGGGAGCGATCCGAGAAGACGACAGCGTGGCTATTCGTTTATAGCCGCTCCGTCGCGATCGCTCCCCGGAGCTGAAGAACGGGGAGAGCCGTATGTAAACACGGCTTCCCCGTGCTTCACTGTGGCGGCTGCATCGATCGAGTGATCCCTTATATAAGGGAGACTCGATCGATCACGTCCGTCCTACAGCCACACCCCCTACAGTTGTAAACACACAAAAGTGAACACTAACTCCTACAGCGCCCCCTGTGGTTAACTCCCAAACTGCAACTGTCATTTTCACAATAAACAATGCAATTTAAATGCATTTTTTTGCTGTGAAAATGACAATGGTCCCAAAAATGTGTCAAAATTGTCCGAAGTGTCCGCCATAATGTCGCAGTCACGAAAAAAAAAAATCGCTGATCGCCGCCATTAGTAGTAAAAAAAAAAAAAATTAATAAAAATGCAATAAAACTATCCCCTATTTTGTAAACGCTATAAATTTTGCGCAAACCAATCGATAAACGCTTATTGCGGTTTTTTTAACAAAAATAGGTAGAAGAATACGTATCGGCCTAAACTGAGGAAAAAAAAAATTTTTAGATATGTTTTTGGGGGATATTTATTATAGCAAAAAGTAAAAAATATTGCATTTTTTATCAAAATTGTCGCTCTATTTTTGTTTATAGCGCAAAAAATAAAAATCGCAGAGGTGATCAAATACCACCAAAAGAAAGCTCTATTTGTGGGGAAAAAAGGACGCCAATTTTGTTTGGGAGCCACGTCGCACGACCGCGCAATTGTCTGTTAAAGCGACGCAGTGCCGAATTGTAAAAACCCCTTGGGTCATTTAGCTGCATATTGGTCCGGTCCTTAAGTAGTTAAGTAAAAAAAAAAAAAAAAAAAATCTAATTATACTTTTTTTTTTTTTTAAACTGCAAGTGTATGGTAGGCCTAAAGTTACTTTCTGAAATGGTAAGTGTTGTAGGACAAATTATTGATTCCTCCTTTCTACAAAACACAAAGTTACAAAATAGTAGTGTTGAAATGTTACCATACAAGACACAACATCTATGAGTGAAAACAATCAGGGCACACAGCGAGCATGTAGGAAGGGAGCGAGTTGTTGAACATACAGAAGTGTCAGGTACACCACAGTGATGAGACTAACGGGACAGTCTGCGTCTTTCAGACATGAGTAATGACAGCGCTTGCCTCAGATAACTCTGGTGATACACACACATTCCCTGCATTGTTATCTAAATATCGGCCACTGAGCAGTCATGGCCACGGTGATAATTACGTAGGATCCTAGGATTCTGCCTGTTGGGACATATGCATTGCAAAACTCTGCTGTCTCACAGTTAGTGTGTAATTACAGAAACATTTGAGGTCGATCTCAGTTACACTTGAAAGATGTCATACAGATTGCAGTCTAAAATATAAGCAACGTATGTTTATCCATTTTACGTGCGTATTTTTATCTTGTTTTTTTGTTACAAGTACAAAATGTTTTACCGTATTCTCATAAGACCTTTGGTGGGAAAAATACAGTTGAAAACATGAGCCAGGTTAAAAACAGACTCCCCTAAAAACTGCTATATTAGTCTCTTCACGCCGGCCTAACGCACATTTGTGGCCTCCCGGCGTGTAGGCCTTCACGCCGAAACGGCTGCATATATGTGGCCCTGTGTAAACCACTTACCTGAGCCCCCTCTTGATCCAGCAATGTGCACAAGCGCCTCAGCTGTCCCGGGATTCCCTGGCTGAGACAAACACAGCTATTTAGCCAATAAGGGGAGATCAGGGGGCGTGGTGGAACTGTGTGCTTGCCTCAAAGCAGGTGATCTGTGAATGGCGCTGAGAAACGCCAATCTTCATCAACTACTGCAGTAGTGCCTAAGTTTACCACTTGCACAGATCAAAGCTTGAAGTCCTCTGTATTTATGCAGATTTCTGCATGAAGGTGCGCCCCACTATTGCAAGTGGGGACCTCCTCTTCTCGGGTCCCCTGCCGGTGCTCCTAGCTCCTACCCCTTGACCAGTGCTTCCATAGTAGGCCCTGCTCTATGTGTCCATAAGACACATAGCCGTAGCTTTACTCCCCCCCCCCCCACCCCCGCTGCTGCTGTCCAAGCCAAGGAGGAGAGGGAGTCCTGGGACAGCGAGGCTATTATGCACATTGCTGGATCAAGATGGGGCTCAGGTGAGTATTACAGGGAGCTGTGGAGGGAGCAGAACACAGAAGATTTGTTTTTACCTTCATGCATAGAATGAGTCTTTACAACCACTTTAAAAGGATTTATCCAAAGTCACCCCCAACAGTGAGTAGATGGAGAGTCACTCCAGGTGGTTCAAACTGAGACCTAAGTAGGGAGTCCAACTGTCTGTCAGTAAAAGCCCTAGGGGTAAGAACACCAATCAAAGGGCTGGATGTATGCTTGCTAATGTGTAGGATTGGAGTGCCTACACTGAGCAGAGACAACTTAGTAATGAATTCTCTTCAGAAGAGAAAAAAAAAAAAAGATTTTTACACAACGCCTAACCTACAAGGACACTGGCAATATGCTGAGGCATGATGTTGGAGATGTTATTATAGGGGGGCTAGTCCAACATATTTTTTGGTTTGCCAGCATGCCAAGGGAGAAGCAGTTATGACAAAAGAGACCAATAGGGCGTCTATCATGAAAATCCTACCAGTGATTTGTTTTTATTTTTCAATTCCACTTTAATATCGCTTTAGCACTGTGAAAAAGCCTGCGATTCTTGATAAAACCCCAACACAGCGTCTCCAAAGCACAAAGCGTGTCATTTAGAGAATTGAGAAACTTGACAAAGCTATAAATTACAGCCAGCTAAGCAGAAGCTGCTGACAACGAACTTCATTAAAAACGACCTGAAATGACTTTTGTCCTGCACAGGCATAAACCCCCAACAAAACACGAGCAGAGAAAGGCCCACAGACTGTGTACAAATACAGGGGAGGATTAACCCGAGACAACCAAAATGCCCAAAATGCCAGCGTACATGATTCAGCTCAACAACTATGTAAAAATGTACATGCCAGAGCCCTACAGTCTACAACCTGGCAACGTGTATTATCGTAAACAGATGAAAAACAGAGTGCTTTAATTGTACTTAATCTCTGGTAACTACTGAATAAGGCTGAAACATGGAAAAGCTCTGCAGATTTTACCCAAAGATATTCAAAATAGAACATAAATTACCAACCCTTTACAAAACCACAGTAACTCCCAATGCCTCGATTTGAACTTGTTTGGAAATGAAGCTAAACTCCAGGCAGATAAAATAAAAAAACTATATACGGTATATACTCGTGTATAAGCCGACCCGAACATAAGCAGAGGCAACCAATTTTACCACAAAAAAACTGGGAAAACGTATTGACTTGAGTAGAAGCCTAGGGTGTCCATCTGCGTGCCTCACTGTATCCATGTCTCACTGTGCCCATGCCTAGACTGACGTTTAACATGGGAGTCTATGGAAGGGGTGCCCAACTTTGAAAAAAAAAAAAAAAACAGTGCTCCCCAGCCGTAGGTTCCCCAGACAACAAACTTTGCACACTTGTAGAGAAAGAGCTACATGTGTGCCAAGTTTAGGGTCCAAGGGACCTACGACCAGCCAGTACCGGGTCCCCAAATTCACCAGAGAAATTACCGTTTAACATGGGAGTCTATGGAAGGGGTGCCTGGCTTTGAAAAATCGGTGCTCCCCGGCCGTAGGTCCTGCAGACAACAAACTTTGCACATTTTTAGAGGAAGAGTGGGGCTATATGTTTGGGGTCCAGGGGGCCTACGGCCAGCCTCCCCAAAGTCCGGGAGGTCAGGCGCAAAAAGGTGACTCGATTGGAAGCCAAGGGGGGCATTTTCAGCACAAAAAAAAAAAAAAAATGTGCTGAAAAACTTGGTTTATACTTGAGTATATACGGATAGATAGATATAAAACACATTATATATATATATATATATATATATATATATATATATATATATATATATATATATATATATATATATATATATACGCCATTTTATTTACATTAAACACATGACATTTTTTTTCAATGCAGCTAGTAGAAATACCTGAATTTGATTTGTAAAATGCTTTTCGAAATGACTTACAACAGCAGTACCCAGACTGAGAGAAAGGTGGACAACACAAGAGGCCAATTAAAGTGACACTAAACTCTAGCTTTGTTCAGATGGGTGCCATTTCTGTCCCATGCAGCATGCAAGCAGCATATGGGAGAAAGGATAAAAACAGCAAAAAAAAAAAAAAAAAAAGGCTAGCGCTAGGAAACCGGGATGTGCATAACAATGGGAATAAATCTTTTGCGTCCTACATGTGCCCAATAAGCTGCTATGTGGAAGAACACACCAGGAGGGATGTGATAGAAATGTGTACAAACAGAAGCAACCATACAACAAAAAAACACTATTTGGACCAAATCTTGGGAGGGGGATGCCGATCCAGCAGCTGCACAGATGCATGTCAAAATTTAACATGAAAGCAGGAGGGAGTGCACAAATCTGACCGCGGACAGTGCGTTCAAATGCACCCTCTCCTGCTGGCATGTTAAATGCCTGCCTGCATATCAAGCTACTGTGTCTGCATCCACCTCTATAATCTGTCCGCATGCAGCCAGGGGCAGACACAGGCACAACAAAGAAGGTCTGCACACAGGACGGGTGTCAGCACTGGTCTGAATGAACGCTAACTCAATAAAATACCTTCTATTGCTCTCAGTCTCTTTCTAATCTCCATGTTTTTTGTTGCTGTGACTCAACTTCCTATTAGAAGGTGGCTACATTCATTCTCCATGGTCTCCATGTAGGAACGTAGCCATCCTCTCTTGCTCACTCCTGGGATGTACTATGGGATTTCTAGTGTGTATTGAGCAGCGTACTTGACCGCAACTAACAATCTCTGCTCATTCCAAGTGTTCCGCATGCACATGTGCTCACAAGGAACACAACGATAGCAGGAAGAAAAAGTAAAGTGGGCAGGTCTTTTCATTTTTTTTTTCGGCTCTTCCATATCTAATCACAGGCTAGGCTTAGTGACCAAATTGTACCGATCCACTGAAGTATGGAAAACTCAGGTCACCAACCTGGCTCTACTGTCTGGCAGGGCTTTTAAAAAAAAAAAATCTCAGGACTGGATGGACAGATAGAAAAATCCTCTGGCAGGTATAACAACATGCTTTTTTTTTTGTAGTTTGGCAAGAGTTCAACTCTGAGGCCCTCTTCACACATGCATGCCATACGACAAATCAAAAACGCATGTTACTCACGGTTTTTAATAGGGTTGGCTCGCATGTCATAGAAAATAGTCTGGGTACATTTTCGTTGATGTGCGTTGTGGTTCACGTTGAAGTAAGTCTGAACACATAAAAAGTCATAAGTTACAGACACCTGCCACTGGCAACAGGCCGTGTCCCCTTACATTTGGAAAATGAAGGGCTCTTCTCATACCTCCCTAGATGCTGAGCACACAATTGCAGAAAACAAATATAAATGCAGAATACACATAAAAAAAAAAAAATTGCATGAAAACAGAAGCCCATAGTTGCATGACCAGCCAACTTGTTCACACTATATCTGTTAAAGCGTAACTCCACTTTTGTTGAGAAAAAAACATTCCCCTCTGGGTGATCTATGTACAAGGATTATAACAACCTTTGTTGCAGATTCCTACTTTTGGTATTCCGTTTTCAATTTATTTTTTTATTAATCTTTTTACCAAATACAAAAACTTTTACATTTATACATGACTCCTTTAGAATTTGCATCATTTCCTTTTCAATATGCAGAATCTTGGTACATATCTGTTAGTTACTTTGTTCTTAAAACCCAATACCTTTCATACATATACTCCAATTATCTTCCATTCCCATTCATCCCCTCATCGATACAAAAAAAAAAAAGGGGGGAGTTTAACACCCCAATTCCTCCTAGTCCTCTCCCATTTTCCACTTCCTTTTCATTTCGTATTTCTCCTAATATACCTTTATATATATTCTTTCCGATAGCCAATATTCATCCCATTTTTGCCACAATTCTGGCATTTGACTATTTATACATCCTTCTTCTCTTATCTGTTTTTCCATATATTGTATTTCGTTCAGTTCACATATCCAATCTGCTATATTTGGACTTATATTTTCTCTCCAATTGCGAGTTATGATTGTTCTAGCAGCCATTGTCATATGACGGAACATGTCCTTCTTTATACTGTTTATTGAATCTGAAGTCAAAGATAGCAGTGAAATATCTAAACCTGGATTTCTCTCTACTCCCGACACTTTCCAATATATCTCATGAACTTTTTCCCACTTTTGGTATTCTGCAGAAATTCCTGTTTGTTCCTCTGTGCCGAGTGATGTCTAATGGGAGTGGTTTCATAATTATCAGTCAGCTGTGCAGCTGCAGAGCACTAATGAGGAAATTCGCTTTTGGAAACGAGAGCCAATTACACAAGCAGGAAATTATGTTTCTGGGGGGTGGGTCAGTACACATTCTGTGTACAGAACAACTCCAGGTAGCCATATTGCATTGCATTTTCAGAAATGCAAGAAGATTGAAAAGGAAAGGAGATTTTTAAGAACATTCAATTACAAATATGATTTGTGTAGCAATTGTATACACTATGGGCCAGATTCACAGAATAAGTACGCCGGAGTATCTGCTGATAGTCCGGCGTACTTTTAAATTTGCCGCGTCGTATCTTTATTTTGCATTCACAAACAAAGATACAACGGCATTTGGCTAAGATCCGACAGGCGTACGGCTTCGTACGCCTTCGGATCTTAGGATGCAATACTTTGGCGCCCGCTGGGTGGAGATCGCGTCGTTTTCAGCGTCGGGTATGCCAATTAGCTGTTTACGGCGACCCACGAAGGTACGCGCGTTCGTCGCATTGTCTTACGTCGTCGCTAGTCGGCTTTTCGCGTCACAAAGTTATGGCTGCTATTTAGGTGGTGTAACAATAGACAGCCCATGTTAAAGTATGGCCGTCGTTCCCGCGTCGAATTTCAATTTTTTTTTTTTTTTTGCATAAGTCGTCCGGGAATACGGAAGTACGTAACGCACGTCGCCGTTCAAAACATTACGTCGGGCGACGTCATTTCGCGCAAAGCACGGCGGGAAATTTCAAAACGGAGCATGCGCAGTACGTCCGGCGCGGAAACGCGCCTAATTTAAATGGTACACGCCCCATTTGACGTAGGTGGGCTTGCGCCGGACGGCTTTACGCTACGCCGCCGCAAGTTTACACGCAAGTGCTTTGTGGATCAAGCACTTACGATGAAAACTTGCGGCAATGTAACGTAAAGGGGATCTCCCTTGGACCCTAAACTTGGCACACATGTACGCCGCCGTAAAGGTACGTGAATCTGGCCCTATATTTTTTGTTTCTTGATTTGCTATTTTTTTCCTCCGCGAACATGGAGGTACACTTTAAGCTGTGTTTTCCTGCACATGTGTGGTGTGAAGATTGCACATAGAAAACAACTGTTCTGTGACTGCCTGTGATAAGATGGTAGAAAAGCTGCAGCACACCAATGAGGTTCAAAGCCACAGCCTGCAAACTGTGCTGTGCATTTAAAAATGCAGCAAACTCCTACAAAAAAGGAAGCAGCACGAGATCTATATCCACATTCCAGAACTGGCCTACATCATCCCCCAACCTCTGTGACCAGACTCTGTGCAGGGCCTGGTGTGTCCACCAAGCACAGCACAGATTGCTTCCAGCAGCTAGTCATGGATTTGTGGGAATACATTGTAACATTTAATTCATGTTTTTAATCATCTACACAGCATCCAGCTTAGACTTCTGCTCATTGTACCCCGGGGAATCATAAAACAAAAGCATGTCACAATTTAAAGCTATACTCAGGGATACTTAAATTTTGTCTAAATACAAGTGCATTATTCCTTGAATCTTGGTGTGCTCTGTGAATTTCTTCCAGGTCTGTGCAGTAATCCAGTGTGACACTTTGCCTCTGTGCAGGAGCTTCCTGTATTAAAGATAGCTCACTGCCGTCTCTCTCCTTGTGCGGAGTGACTGGTCTTGTCTCCACCCCCTCCTGTAATGAATAAAGACCGGTCAGTGCTGTCTCTCTCCTTGTAGAGGGTGACTGGTCTGGTCCCCACCCCCTCCCGTAATGAATAAAGACCGGTCACTGCTGTCTCTCTCCTTGTAGAGGGTGACTGGTCTGGTCCCCGCCCCCTCCTGTAATGAATAAAGACTGCTCACTGCTGTCTCTCTCCTTGTACAGGGCGACTGGTTTGGTCTCTGCCCCCTCCTGTAATGAATAAAGACTGCTTACTGCTGCTCTCTCCTTGTGCTGGGTGACTGGTCTGGTCTCCGCCCCCTCCTGTAATGAATAAAGACCGGTCACTGCTGTTTCTCTCCTTGTGCAGGGTGACTGGTTTGGTCTCCGCCCTTTTCTGTAGTAATAAAGACTGCTCACTGCTGCTCACTTTCCTTATGCAGAGTGACTGGTCTGGTCTCCGCCCCCACTCCAGCCTCCAGGCCTCCCACCCAAGGCCACATGGCAGCAGGTGCAGAGGAGGGCACAGTGCCCCCTCCTCAGCTGGACTCTACCCTCCAGGCAAAGACCTCTTTCTGTGTGTTCCACCGAATATCAATACCCTTCCCGGCATGCATAGGGGCCCCTATCCTATGCTTGTAATTGGCACCCCTATTCATCCAGCACCTTCCTAAGTCACCTGGATACAGAGGAGCCAATACGGAACCGGTAGTACTGTGAAACACATAGGACTTCCTAGCTAATCAATGTAGCTTTCCTGGTATGTAGGAAAGCCACTAGGTTTTACCTCAGTCACAGTCTCCTGTTAAAGTAGGGTTCCACCCAAAAGTTAAACCTCCACTTATCTGATTCTTGCCTCCCATCCGGTGCCACGTTTGGCACCTTTAAGGGGGAGGGGGAACCTGCATTTGACAGGTACACTTCCGAAAGGATTCACTGCCAGTTTACCTTACCAGGAATGGCGGCGGCAGCACCCAAGAGCCGATCCGAAAATTGGCTGGGGTGCCAAGAAGCCGAACTCCTCTTTAAGCAGAAGACCACACTATACTAAACTATATACATCCTAGCAACCTACGTAGGGGCACCCTGGTTGTACACAAACCGATCCATTGATCGACAAGCACCTTGTCGGGTTTTCCCCAAACAATCAGTGCCAGCAGCGTTAATCATTGTGTTTTTCCAGCAGGGAAGGCTTCCTTCTGACAGAAAACAGTAGCGCAGCCCTGATGGGGGAATCTAGCAATTTTCTTTCCTATCACCCGCTGTGGAGGGAAAGAAAAATTGCATAATGTATGGCCTGTTTTAGAGAAAAGTGCAGACGGGTAGGTGGAAGCATCTACAGCAGAAGAGACATGCAGTCTCCTCTGCCATAAAAACATGCAGTCTCCTCTGCCATAAAAACATGCAGTCTCCTCTGCCTGTCAACATTTCTTCACAAATTGACTTTACTTCCACTTTAATGCCGCATACAGACGATCGTTTTTTGTGATGAAAAAAAATGACGTTTTTGAAAACGTCATTTAAAATGATAGTGTGTGGGGAAAATGTCGTTTTATGTCTTCAGAAAAACGACCAAAAAAAAATTCGAACATGCTCGAATTTTTTGTGTCGTTTTTCAAAATGTCATTTTTTGTGTCAATGAAAATGATAGTGTGTGGGCAAAACGACGTTTTTAAACCCGCACATGCCCAGAAGCAAGTTTTGAGACGGGAGGTAAAACTACCATTCATAATGGAGTAAGCACATTCATCACGCTTTAACAGACAAAAAAGCACGAATCATCTTTTACTAACAAGTAACCAGCTAAAAGCAGCCTCAAGGCGAATAGAACTTCCCCTTTAGAGTGCCGTCACTTTGTTCATAATTTTTCAAAATGATGGTGTGTATGCTACATCGTTTTTGAAAATGAAGTTTAAAAAATTTCGTTTTTTTTCATCACTTCAAACGTCATTTTTTTTTCATCACAAAAAACGACCGTCTGTATGGGGCATAAGGGCTATTCAGAAGTTGAGGAGATCAACAACTAGAAGGATTTAACTAGTGGAGTGGAGCTGCCGGGGTAGAGGATTAATGCCAACATTAAAACTAAGAGCCACTCGGCATGCAGGCCATGTCGCCCCAAGTATTTTGAATGCAAAATTTTTATTCATGGGAATGAAGTGTGACTTTCATCTTAGTAAAGCATTTGATCCTCACAAGTTCACAGTTCTATAATATTTTACAACTGTACTCAGCATATTTTCCGCCCGTTCCCACCATTGAAGCTCGTTTCTAGATGGCGTCTGTAAACCTCCCAAGTGCTGGAAGCTGTGTCTACTGTCCCAAGCATCTGACTAGGCTAAATAAAGTCCTCTCTGCCTTTCAGCGTTGGCTGAAGACCCTCCGGCCATCTTACATGCGTCAGCAGTACAGTATGAGAGCTCCTGGGACACACACACGTCTATGGAAGATTTGTGATTTTTATCCACTCAGAAAAACTCTACACTCAGGAAATACCAAAGGAATAAATGGCTTTTGGAAACTTTCATATTTACAGCATTAGAAAATATAGACCCTGGATAGCAGGGTGCTCGATAAGCGATGCCATGCAAGGAGAAGATACTAAGGAACCATGTCTCTTATACAATAACACACGAGTGCAGTCACTGTAAATCCCGCTGTAAAACCGGACCTACTTTTGGAAAAGATTGCAATACTAATATGATAACCTTATTAGGTCCAGCACTACTTTTTCACATTTATGAAAGTGGTTGTAAGCCCAGGTTCACACTGGGTACGATTTCCTTCAATTTGAGATGCGATTTCACATGTGAAAATCGCATCTCAAATCGGCGGCATTTGCACAGATGTCTCTTAAATCGCGGCCGAAATCGGGACTGCCGGTGGGAGTGAAATCGTGCGAGTTCAGCTGAACTCGCACGGCTTCACTCCCGCAGCCCAGTGTGAACCAGGGCTAAACCTCAGACATGAAATAGGAACAAAGCATATCCCTCTAAAGTGTGTACTCGTCTCAATTAAGAGCATACGTTTAATTTCTGCCTGCTGACACCAAGAGAAAAATGATGACGGGGAGGGACCCCCAGCTGATTGACATCCTCAGCTGTGTTCCTGTGAGTAGTGTGTGTGGGGGGGGGGGGGTGTCTGTCTCTTCCCTCACTGCGCTCTACAGAGTGTAACTTCTTCTCTCCGCCCCCCATGTTTTGGAACTCCCAGAAAAGCTGGAAATTCAGCACTTCGAATGAATTGTAAAGCGCTACACATGCGAACTGAATCGCCTCTAGACGCTTTTTGCAGCCAGTGTCTTCCTGGCTGGTGCAGTCATTTTACGCCGTAGGATCTTGACACGCTTGGGACACAAATATATATACAGGGCCAATTTGGCCAGGATCCAATTAACCTACCAGCATGTCTTTGGTCAATTAACCTACCAGCATGTCTATGGCTGTAGAGAAGACTATAGATTAACAGATACAACTTATGTAGTAGAAGGATTTGCATCATCTGAAGCCAGTCATTTCACTGGATATATGCAAGCATTCACATTCACTTTAACTTCTTTAAAAGATATTCAGTGTTCTGCCCCTTTCAGGGGAGACGGTACCCAGCTCGTCATTTATGTGAATTATTTTTCCTGGAGGTAACCAAGTACTTGCCACCAGACTCTACAGCAGTGGTTCTCAACCTGGGGGTCGGGACCCCCTCGGGGGTCGAATGACGATTTGCCAGGGGTCCCCAAATCCTGGGCTGTTCCTGAATCCCGCATCACTCCCCCAGCCTTTTCATGGTCACCCATCAGGGCTGTCCCTGGAGCCTGTGGCTCCAGCTGGGCTGTTTCTAAAGCCCCTGGCCGCCCACTCAGCCGCTTCACGGCAGACCATTCAGCTCACAGCATAGGTGGGGGGGGGGGGGCAGAGACTAGAGGTCAGCTGACTGGTGAGGAATGTGAAGTGGGAGGGGTTGGAAGAGACCCTATCTCCTGATTTCGGCATAGGTGTCACTGCTACAAGACACCACAAAGTCAGAGACACAGTAAATAACACAACCTTTGATTAGAGTTGCCATTAAAAGTCCCCACTACAGTTCTCAGATGGGCAGCTGACCTTGATCAAGAGCACCTAAGTTAACTGATCAGAACTCCCCCCAGCACTGCCACTCATCCCATCCCCCCAACCAAGGAGTAAGATGAGGAATACATATAGAGAATACATGGAAGGGAGAGGAAAAGAGGGGGATGAACAAAGAAAAAGGGAGAGAAAGAATAAGAGAAAGAACAAGAAAGATGGCAAGAGAGATGGGTGGGGAAAACAATTCGGATAGAGAGATAAAATAGAAAGAAAGGAGAACAAAGAGAAAGAGTGGCACATCCTAAAATGTACTATAGGGGTTTTAATACTGTACGAGTGGAAGGGACTCAGGGAGCGCTAAATATCCGGGGGTTAGGGGTGCAAATTACTTGTCTTTCCTTGAGTGCTGACAACCCACGCTACAATTTTTTTTTTTACTGTTAGGGGTCCCCACAACTTTTAAAAACGTTATCAAGGGGTCACTGCATTAGAGGGGTTGAGAACCACTGCTCTACAGGGAGACTTCCCTCAGGTCATGCCTGACTTGTTCGTCTCGGCTTGAAGTGCCCGGCTTCACTTTCTACACACCTAGAAAGTCCATTACAGATGGAACCCCCAACAGAAGCAGAAAGAAACTTGCCTTTGTGCGATGCTGCAAATTGACTTACCATATGCAACTTATTCTGTTTATTATATGAGAATATTTCACACATTTTACTCTCCGAGAAACCTGAGACCATTTCAACACATTTTGCTCAGAAATATCCCTTCCTATACATGCCTCACATATTATAAACTTATGAGATATACAGAAAGGTAAAAAAAAAAAAAAGCTATTAATAGGGGTGGTAGATGGTGGGTCTAGACTTTGTGGTGGTTCCTATTCTCCTCGCCCTCTCTCTGGAGAGCAGATCGGCTGAAAATACATTTAGGTTTGGGACATGTACTCTGCCGCTGGTATATAAATGTACTTGGGGGAAGAGACGGTTTCCAATCAGACTCAGTATGAGTAATCAGTTTATTATGCACATTTTGCTCTGTTTTTTTTATTTATTTTGTACAACTCAGTTGGATGGGACTATACAACAAATCCAAATGCTTGGCAGATGCAGGACTCCACGGATAAGGGAATCCAAAATGGAACTACAAAAGCAAAGAAAAAAAGGAAGGTGCAAGCACCTCGTGCATTACCAAAAATGTATTTGAAGGAATAAAAAAAAAAAAAAAAAAAAAAATACTCACAAAATTGCAAAGCCTAAAAGCCCAGAGGCCACAAGATGCCATGTGGTACAGGAGAAGTGTGTTCCAATTACACCCTGCTATAGTGTCAAGTTGACAAGTTTCAGAGGCACACCTTTGCCCAGCCCTGAGGAAGAGGGAGTTCTCTCGAAATGCGTCAGCTTGGCACTATAGCGGAATGTAATTGGAGCACGCTGATCCTGAACCGCATAGCATCTTGTGGCCTATGGGCTTTTAGTTGTTGCATTTTTGTGAGTATTCATTTTTATTCATTCAAATACATTTTTGGTAATGCAATAAGTGCTTGCGCCTTTCTTTCTTTGCTGATGTATATTTTCTGATTGGAGCGAGTTATGCCATGGAGCTATTTTGTACCCTGTATTAGGACTACTGGAAACCTATCGGCTCCACTGTGTGTCTACCTTTTTGCAAGTGGCCTTGGTGGAAATGCCTAGGACAGTGATGGCGAACCTTGGCACCCCAGATGTTTTGGAACTACGTTTCCCATGATGCTCAACTACACTGCAGAGTGCATGAGCATCATGGGAAATGTGGTTCCAAAACATCTGGGGTGCCAAGGTCCGCCATCACTGACCTAGGATCCTTTTTCAGACGTTTGTGTTTTTTACTTTGTACTGCAAAATGTTGAAAAGCATTTTTTTTTTTTTTTTAAAAGATCAGGAATGAAGCCCATGCTGAGCCTCCACCTTTCTGTGTGCAGCAGGCCGGCCTCTCGGCCCGGGAATGGGAAGCAAGTGGCGGTCACTGGAGTAGAGGTTTCTACTTTAGTGATTTCCAGCTTCCAGGGGCATTGGCCAGGTATGGTATATACATAGTTATATTGGTCCAAGCTGGATCAATGTAACTGTACAAAACTCCCTTGCTTGGAATTCATCTTTAAAAATCACATAGAAAGGTGCACTTTTTCCCAAAGGAGTGCAAGTATGAATAATAAAAACATAAATATGATATCTTCCATTAATGGGCTAGTAAACTGCAGAGCCTCACATATACCATTTTCTGCTGCATTATTAATCTAAATTTTCTTTTCTTTTAAGAGCCCAAATATTATTATTTTTGAGAGAGATGTGCCAATTTTTCCACAGTACTATAGGTTAGAGATGTGTTTTATAAGAAGTAACTGGACAGCTGATCTGAAGTCACTATGGTGACAAGAGTGTGGTTGTCATTCACAGAAGTGGCCATTCAGCTTTCCTATAGAAAACGAACGGCTGTTGGGTTGCCATGGCAACAAGAACACTTTTCCTAAGTAGGGGCCAAGATTGCAGAAAGGATTTTTTTTTACCGCTCTTTTGACTTCATGGTCCAACACAACAATAATTCTAGTAGCTGCGACTTCAATATACATTCATGTCAGTTCAGAAGAGTCAGCTCAGATGATTAAAGCTAAACATGCTAGTTCACTTATTTTTGAAAAAGGTGAACCAACCCTCTGAATATAGAACTAAAAAAATAAAAAAAATAAAAATAAGAAAATAAAACTTTCTTTTGCACTTTGGATAGACCCCTTTCAGGTTGTTTTTTTTGCCATCTGTGTCCCAATTGGGGAGATTTCCCTTCACTTCCTGTGCCATAGTCAAAACAGGAAGTGAGAAGAAATCACTCCAAAACGAGGGAAATCCATGTCATCACCCTCTATTCTTTGTTCTGGTGACAACCCAAGTCGTATTTTTTTCTTTCACTTTCGTGGTAATGGTAAACATGGCGAATTGAGAGGGATAATCAGCATAACAGGGAAACAGACAGCAATAAGAAAACTGACAGGTGCTCTAATTCCTCTCCACTCAAAACTAAAAAAAAATAAAAGTTTGCATTACTTTACTATTAGCCCATCCTTTCCATAGCGGCATTCAGACTGCATGAGGGAGGGGCAGCATTTGGGCCAATAAGGGTCTGCTGCCTGCACATGTTCTGAAGAAAACATGCGCTGGCAGGAGGAGTGAACAGTTGATCTATTAGCGGAGGGGGAATTTTTGCCTGTGTAGAATTTGATTGGCCAGGGTCAAATTGTACACTGGCAGAAAATGCTCCTCCCACTTGCCGCCAGAGAATACCTGATAGGTAACCCCAACACCCTTAACATGCTGGCTCTGCCTTCCCATGTCCGTTCATGCATTGTGAAATTTTCAGCATCATGACACTGATAACAGCACCTGCCAAGCCTTGTCCTGATTGCAGACCTGATGGAGAACGGCCTATAGCAATTGAATATAAGCAAGAAGCATTAGCTCTGCTCATACAATGCTTGACTGATTGACACCTTCAGGGGAGACTTGTAAGGCTGGGTTCACACTTGTCCGACAAACGCTCCTACATTGGGAGCGCATGTAGCATGACGTGTGGAAATCAATGTTTCCCTATGAGAGCTGTCTTAACTGGTCCGACACAAGTCGGTCCGACTTTGAAAATGCTCCCTGTACTATTTTGGTCCGACATTAATCCTACTTCAGCCCATTGAATATCATTGAAGTCGGATCAAAAGTAGGAGCCTTGTCCTAACCATCCGACTTTTGACATCCGACATGTGATTACAGCAGCAGTAAAAGGAATTTATCTCACTCTGGGATTGTTTTGATTGGTCAAAGAACAAGTCAGACTATCACAAAGTCGGATCAAAGTAGTATCCTGTTCATGAAAGTCAGATGGATGTAGGACCAATGTAGGACTGATGGCGCAGAGCAAAGTAGGATGAAAGTCGTACTGCTGTTGTGTAGTATAGTGTGAACCCAGACTAAATCTCAATGGTGTGTAATCAGCGATGCAGGGCTGGTGTGGAGGCAAGTCTAGTTCTGCTTTAATATTGTTCTAAAATATGGATTTAAACACCAGAATGTGCAGGGCACACAGACAGACAGACATCGGAAGCATAAAAATATGATGCCAAGCACCTCTGAAAGCAACATTTTTGTGCCTGTGTGCTTGAGGCTTATTGCAAGTGAACAGAGATAACAGTAGTCAATAGTATAATAAAAAAAAAAAAGCCTAACAAGGGCACCCAATATTGTTGTACATGAAGGTATTAGAGAGATCCACCTTCTCTATTTGTTCTGTTTACTGTTATCACCAAGTAAAAGAAAATTCCAAGTTTTAGGTTGTCCCCATTGGAAAAAACTCCCAATGGGGACACCAAGATTCCTTCACTTTAGAAGATGTTCCTCTCACTTCCTGTTTTGACTATTGGAAAGGAAATAAAGAGAAATCTCCCCTATGGGACACATATGACAACAAATAAATAAAACATCAGCAGGGGTTATAACCTTCTTTACTACTAAAAGGTTTCACCTTTAGTTCTCCTTTAATCAATCCAATGTATGCAGCTCTATAACAGGTCCAGAATACGTTAAAGAATTAAGAAATGTGGCACTTACATCATGTTCTGGAGCTCAGGAACAAAACTGGTTAATTTTCCAGCCGCTTTCCCAGACGATGAAGAGGCAGATGAAGACATGGTGGTCACTGCAGCATTGAGGCTCATCTGGTCAAAGACAACAATTAGAAGAATATTTCAGCATCTATTTAAAAATCAAATCTCAAGCATATTTTTTTCCAAACAGCGCTTTATTTTAAAGTCTTGTATTTATCGGGGTATAGCACGCTCCCGCGTATAGCACGCACCCCTAAAGTTGCCCCCATTCCTGTGGAAAAAAATAGTTTTTTGTACTTACAGTTTTAGTGTCTTGCGCGGGTGTCCTCTTTGTCGGGTCCGGCGTCCTCCCCGCTCGTTTCCCGCGCCGAGTTTTGAATACTGCGCCAGCATATACCGAGCGCAGTACACTTGGGCATGCTTGGCAATTGTCGCGCTCACGTCCTGTACGTCCAGGACGTGAGCACGGAAGAAGCCGAGACTGGCCGACTATACCCGAGTGTACTGCGCTCGGTATATGTCGGCGCAGTATTCAAAACTCGGCGCGGGAAAGCGGGTATCGGCGTATATCGCGCACCCACGATTTTGCCCTGATTTTCAGGGCAAAAAAGTGCGCGATATACGCCGATAAATACGGTAGATCAATAGTCACTTTTCAAGAGAAAATAAATTAAGTTCCTCTAATCTTTCCTCATAGCTGAGCTCCTCCATGCCTCTTATCAGTTTGGTTGCCCTTCTCTGCACTTTCTCCAGTTCCCAGATATCCCTTTTTGAGAACTGGGGCCCAAAACTGAACTGCATATTCCAGATGAGGTCTTACTAATGATTTGTACAGGGGCAAAATTATATCTCTCTCTCTCTCTCTCTCTGAAGTCCATGTCTCTTTTATACAAGGAAGGATTTTGCTAGCTTGGCATTGCATGCCATTATAAAAGCGGAACTTCACCCAAAAGTCTTCCTCCCCCTCTCCTCTAACACATTTGGCAAATTTTTTTTCCTAGAGTGGAGCACCGCTTTAGGCTCCATTCACACTCATGCGACTTGTCATGCAACTTTGGACATCAAAGTCGCATGACAAATCATTCCCCATGTTTTCCAATGATAACCATTCATATATATGCAACTTAAAGTTGCAGTGACTTCAAAGTGCTTCATGCACTACTTTGGGTCTGACTTTAATGCAACTTGACACCCATAGACTTCATTATCACTGCACAAAGCCAAAGTCATATCCAAGTCTCAACCATCGAAAGTCGTTGCAACTTTGGAGTGGTACAAGTTTTAATGGAGCCTAAAAAAAAGGGGTAAGTTCACCTTTGGGAATGTGTAACATACTCCCAATGCTGCAGCCGCTGCCCAATCCCCCACACCGTGACAGCAGTATGGGGAGAAGTTCACCGTAATAGCTGTCAGTTTTTGAAATCAGAGGGGCCATGCAGCCACATCATTCATTCCCACAGCTCTGTGTGTGAATGAACTACAAGCCCCAACATCCTTTGCTGGCTTGTATTCTCAATTAACTACCATGGTGCTGTGGAGCTCTGCGGTAGTCCATTGAATCTTCCCGTCAGTGCATCTGCTTGCCTGTATGGGATGTACGCGCACACAGATACAATGACAGATCTGCAGGAGACCAGCACGGCACCAGCGAACTGCTGATTGCTGGTGCAATGATTTACAGGCTCCAAAAAAAATATATGCAATTTTTTTTACCTGCAAAAAATTTGCATTTCTTTTTCTTTTTTTAAAGTGAACTTATCCTATAAAGTGTTACTAAAGTCTTGTGTTTTTATGTTTGTTATTTTTAAACATGTTATAATTACCGGCTCTGTTGTAGTGGTTTTGCACAGAGCAGCCCAGATCCTCCTCTTCTTAGGTCCCTCCCTCCTGTTCAGTGCCCCCACAGCAAGCAGCTTGCTATAGGGGCACCCGAGCCGAGCTGCTGTTCTTTGTGTCCAATCAGACACACTAGTGTCTAGTGTGTGGCAAGCTTTAGAATGAAGGCCAGCCTTCAGGTAGGCGCCAGTGTCTTCACCAGGAGTACAGCAGCAATCTTTCAACCCAATAGTTAATTTGCTGAACAACTCACTTTTTCCCCAAACCTATCTCAGTCTTAAACTACGCCAGTCTGCACCTAGTCACAGACTCATTGTCTCGCAATGTAGATTTTCAGAAACCCGCTATTATCCAGAATTTTACACTGTGGTTTTCTTAAAGACCTGGAAGATTGCATCAGCTATTGGAATGGATAAAAAAAAAAAAGTCATAAAGGAAAAGAATTTTAAAATAATCCTGTTTAATATGGTGTGATTCAATGGGTATTTTGCAATACAGCTAAATCCATTCATTGCGTTTTATGCCCTTATTATCACTCCACATTACTGAGCTGATATAACAAGCAGATTTCTGGCTGTCGGTGAATGCCTGTTTCTGGTGGATGCTTGTGTTTTTCCTAGGCGGTTTACTCACACGTGTCCGAAGTGATAAAACACAGTTTTGTTCCAAACATTCAATCCAACCTCCTACAGTGCAAACACATCTTCAGAGCATTTGCATGCATTTTGATGTGGTTCCATAAAGTTATATTGGGTGAGATTGCAGGAGGTGACAGCAAACCAATAGGCCCGTATGTATGTTTATAACCAAAGTAAAAGCACAAAACAGAACCAGATCGTGCAGAAAAAGATAAAAACGCCTTAAGGAATCCAAAGCGTAAACCTGCACTTACAATTTAGTAGTCGGACTACAACCACTAAGAAACAAGACCTGCAGCATTGGGGAACCAGGTCACCAAAACCATTGCCAACACTTTTATTAGTGAGCTGGCATCAGGAGAGACTTTACCCCTTAACACAGCCCTTTAAAGCGGGAGTTCACCGATAAATGATGTTTTTTGCTCTTTTACCCTTAGATGGATGCTCATTTAGTCTAGGGGAATCGGCTAGTTGTTTGAGGGCGATCTTCTCCGCCACTTCCGGGTATGGGTCTTCGGGACTGGGCGTTCCTTCTTGATTGACAGTCTTCCGACAGGCTTCCGACGGTCGCATCCATCGCGTCACGAGTAGCCGAAAGAAGCCGAACGTCGGTGTGGCTCTATACTGCGCCTACGCACCTACGTTGTAGAGGGCGATCTTCTCCGCCACTTCCGGGTATGGGTCTTCGGGACTGGGCGTTCCTTCTTGATTGACAGTCTTCCGACAGGCTTCCGACGGTCGCATCCATCGCGTCACGAGTAGCCGAACGTCGGTGTGGCTCTATACTGCGCCTGCGCACCGACGTTCGGCTACTTTCGGAAAATCGTGACATGATGGATGCGACCGTCGGAAGCCTTTCGGAAGCCTGTCAATCAAGAAGGAACGCCCAGTCCCGAAGACCCATACCCGGAAGTG
Organism: Rana temporaria; assembly: GCF_905171775.1. Classification (NCBI taxonomy): domain Eukaryota; kingdom Metazoa; phylum Chordata; class Amphibia; order Anura; family Ranidae; genus Rana; species Rana temporaria. Next base: position 58,030,685 of record NC_053492.1, read on the forward strand.
GCGGAGAAGATCGCTCTCTACAACCGTAAGTAATGCTTGGATTTTAAAACAACTAGCCGATTCCCCTAGACTAAATGAGCATCCATCTAAGGGTAAAAACAGGATTTTACCGGTGAACCTCCGCTTTAAGTGGGCTTTATTGCAGCTTTTGTGACCGCTGTCATTGGATCCCCCAGTAGTCACGTGATTCTGAGTCCGTCCCACTTGTTCCTGATTAAGGATGAGCTCAGGCATGTCCAGATCCTAATGATTTATATATAAGCTTAGTATAAGTAGTGAACACAAAATTATAGTACCATCATCCTGGAGATCAATTTTGAATAGAGTAAGGGTTAATGGGACCCCAAAGGCCCAAAAAGCCAAGAGCAAGTAGAGGGACTATATCACATGTCAATATTTGACAGGTGGGCAGGAGCACAGATGTGAACGCAGACACTGTGCTCACAGATCTGTGCATCCTCTCCCACCCATATTCGATTTTGATATGCAACTGTGTGCAGTCGCTGTGTCTCCATCCACTTCTATGGACTACCTGTGAGCAGCTGCGAGGTATATGCAGCAAAATGCCGCTCAGCATGGAGGATGGGGCTCATTGCCCCTCTGAATGAGCCCAATCAGTCCATGATTGCATGTAAATAGGAAGTGGCTGCAAAGGAGCTGCAGGAGATCAGCAGCACTCAGATGCAAAGTTAAAAAGCTGTTTGTTTAAAAAACTGTCAAATACATTTTGAGTAGAATTGATCAAAACTGTAGCATGGCAACCAATCAGCTTTCTAGCATCACCCCCCATTCCATTCAGTCAGTGTTTACATCTGTACA